>NC_092867.1:15210241-15225564 GCF_032062135.1 Pyxicephalus adspersus | reverse complement strand
GTCAAGGAGAGAGTTGGTGCTCAGGTAATGCTCAGGTAATGGCTTGAATGTATTGGCCTCACTATACCTTAAAAAGAAGATTAAACTCACATGTGTTGTATTTATTGTGAATGCTATTTATGGCTATTTCGATATCTTTGACAATTAAAATGTTTTTGTTTATCTAATCCTTTATATTACTAATACTAATTACTAATCTTTTCTATTACATTTAGATCTCAATGCCATATGAAAACCCCCTACTGCTAACCCAATCTTTACCAGATTAAAACCGTTGTGTTTTAATTATACAAATACACTTACAGATGCAGGCTATAGAAAAAGTTAAAATTCTTTCCTTTCAGGTTACTAGAAGATGTTATGCATTCTTAAATCTAAAATTGTTATATTTGCCTGAAGTAGGGAATTTAAGTTTCCCGAAAGCTTGCATCTGTAAATTTATTTTGTTAGCCAATAAAAGGTATCGCCTGCAACAACTTTCCTTTTTAATAGTGACATGTAAACAGTTCATAATAGTCTTGTGTAATGGTAAATAAGGACCTGTTGCTGCATCCCTAAAGGCAAATCCACATCCATTGCAACTGAACCTAGCTGACTGATGCTGCATGCTCTGTTTATCACCATGCAAGCTGTGCTAGGTAGATATCTCTGAATGAGGAAGAGCTGAAACTGTGATGTGAAAGATTAAAGTTTTTTTTTTTTATAAAATATATTTTTAAAGCAGTAAATCTGACATTCAGCAATATTTTATGGTATAGAATGTTGCAAGTGCATTTGTTTTAACAGCAGTGATTCATTTTCCACCAACATGTTCACTGCTTTATAAATGTGCCCCAATATAAAGCAAAACGACAGTATGGATAAGGTTTTGCTCTCTGTGCCCTGTTGGGGAAATTTCTAATTACTTCTTTTATTAATATTATTATTAATAATATTATTAATAATATTAAACAAGATTTATATTTCACCAACATAATACGGAGAGCTGTACATTAAATAGGGGTTGCAAATGACAGACGAATACAGACAGTGATACAGGAGGAGAAGAGGACCCTGCCCCAAAGAGCTTACAATCTAGGAAGTGGTGGAAGTAAGACACAATAGGAGGGGAAATATGTAGTGGTGTCCTAGTAGTGAGCATTTCAAAAGACGGGTAGGATAGTTTTAAGTGCTCTTTTAAATGAGCAGAAAGTAGTAGATAGCCGAATAGGATGAGGAAGACCATTACAGAGAGTTGGGGCAGCTCTAGAAAAGTCTTGGAGCTGTGCATGTGATGAGGTTATGAGTGAGGAGGTCAGTAGTAGGTCATTGGAGAAGCGAAGAGAGCGGGTAGGGAGAAGTATTTTCTTAACCAAATTACCTTTCTTTTGAACCAAAATCCCCTTTTAGATTTTGTGGAAGATCCCCCAGCCCCCAACTGTTACTTTTCTTAACCAATTTCTTAACTCTAGGGCTAAATGCATTCCACAGATCAGTTAAATTCCAATGTTTAAACCTCTATAATTAAACCTGGTGTAATGTCATCACAGAGGTATATGACATCTCTTGTCCGTATGGGTTCTTTTTTTTGGAATGCAGAAGTGCAATGGATTACAGGTCACTGCAGAAGCCTCACAGTGTAAGAGATGGGGGCGGGCACAATATTTGTATTTATTTATATTGACTTTATGCTTACATATTCTTTGTTTTTGTTTTTGTTTTTTTGTATGTTTGTTTTTTTGTCATTGGATATCCCATTATATAATTTTGGCTGTGTATGGGTACTGAATGACTTCACAAGGTCTTTTTATGCCATTTGAGAACTCCAAGAGATTTTTCATTTGCTTTAGGTGCTCAAGAATAGGGATGAGCGAGAATATTAGATTCGATCTCGTGGCAAATTGGGCCTTTCTTGCTTACCGAAAATGTAAGCGAGAACGGCCTTCTGATTCGCCAAGTGGTCGAGTTGCATGATGCAGCCCTGGAAATCCTCAGCAATCCCCAGGCACTAGAGATTATTTAACCTCTAGTGCCCCGGGGATCGCACACTCTTCTCAATGAATGCACCCACAGCTGCATTCATTGAGAAGATGCCCAGCATAGGAAAACCTCCCGACATTGTAATATAAGTATCTCTTACAAATGATAGATTTGTATCTGTAACCAATGTATCATTTGTAAGAGATACTTATATTACAATGTCAGGTGGTTCTCCTTTGCCCGAGAATGCCAGAGGCATTATTTCTGATTAAAATCATAAGATATCAGGATTGCTTTAAAATTTCTTCATGAGATCAACTACAAGTACACAAGGTGCCATCCACTTGCTCAATAACTGATCTGAATTACAATTGATTGTACCATTCGTCCTAAGTAATTTATCATTTATTACAAGAAAAGTTTTGATTTAATAAATTGGTTTACTAAAAACAAAAAAACAAAAAAAAACACCATACCCAATAAGTTTTCAACTACCCAAACTTGATTATAAAATGGATTGCTCTGGCAATGTAATGCTTTTCTCTAATCAAAATTTTGGCTAGCTTTGGAGAGCATTAGTTATAAAACCATGTCTGTTGATATTTTCTCTGATGAGATGGCCCTGGAATTGTCAGCAGTGAACCTCTACGGATAATATCCATAGGTTAAACACCAACAGAAGTTAGAGATGCTTAAAGATGTTTGTATTGTGCTGAATTTCCCACCATTCTTCATGTGACAGCTCCACCTCCATATCTATCCTACCCAAACTGTTTTGTCTGTAAAATCATTGGCCTTCCTGGTATGTTCCCTGGAATGGTAATATCGATTAAAAAAATGTAAATCTAAAAATGTCCAAGTGATCAAAAATCAATAAAAACAGCAATATTTGTAGGCGGAATGTCAATAGAAAAAACATGATAAAAGTTTTATTTATGTAGATTGATCACCACTATATTATTGTGACCTTTGTGTAACATTTTTCAATTAAATGATAAAAAAACATTTGTAATAACAATGGAATAGCAAACTTTTTTTTAGTATATTGAACAATTGTGGTCAAGGATTGGATTAAATTGATTATAATTATTCAAAATATTATCACATGAAAATCACATGACCCCCTTTATGTGCTCTGGCTGGGGGTGGAGCTGGGAAGTCCCAAATAGCCAAAAGCTAAGTATCGGTTGAAGTTGGGTCAACCCCTTAAATTTGCAATAAATGATGCAGTCTACAGATATAAATTTCAATCAGAAACATGGACCGTGCTGAGCCCCTTTCAAAGGGACTCCTTTAAATAATACATTTTCTGTTTATGTTACAGAGTAGACACTTTCTAAGCTACATATTCCTCTGTCACATACTATAAAGCCTTCTAAACATTTAAGAGAAGGCTAAAGAATGTTAATGAGTTCTGCGCCAGCCGTGGCACTCGGCTGAAGGAATCCAGTTTTTCAGAAGTGTTAAACAGCACTGGGAAAGCTGGGTGAGCAATTAGTGAAGAAGGGAAGTGACAGGTACAAGGTGATTGTCCAGAGACTGAAGTCATCTACTGGCAACACCACGCTGGCAAATAAATCAGAAAGAACAGCTGAAACAAGACTGTGGAGGATTCTAATCCTGGAAACCGATCATGCTTTACTGAGATCAGATATGAATCTCATACCAAGGGAGCCTGGATAATGTATATACATTACAGCTCATGACCAGCAACTGCAGGCTAAATATTCAGATTTTTTTTTAAAAGAAATGTGCATACTTAATAATAAATATGAACATTTTTCAAGGTGAGTTCTGATTTTCAAACTTTATTCCTTTCCTATTTCATTATAGCTCTGTAATGTTCCCTATTTTATTATAAACTTATAAAGGGGCTGGGAATAAAAATTTTAATGATGATGTCATAAGTTTGCTGCAGGCATAGCGACAAACCACACCACAGATTTGTGATTGTGGCTGCATCAGTTTTGGGTACTGCAATAATGCAGGCAAAAAATGGTTCCCAGTTTCTCCTATTTACTTGAATAGGACTGAGCCGGGAGCAGAATGCTGCAGTTTACCAGTCTGAAATGACTCTTACTCAGTCTCTTTCTGCTGTTGTGCACCCAGGATTGGCGAACTGCATTGCAGGTAACCGGATTTCCATGTAGCTGTGATTTGTTCTTTTTGGGAACTATCGCCTGCAGCTGCAGGCAAAAAAAAGCTTCTCCCATTCACTTGAGTAGGAGAGGCTGGGACCAGGGTTTAGCCAGTGGCAGAAGCTGAACCATGTCAGTTATTTATTATTATAGACAATAATTGCATAGGTACCGGGATTAAATGATTGCATTTGAACTAGCATTTTAGTTGCTGCCAACCCTAGTTGATAAAAGAAGATAAAGTCATTGAAAGGGGGAGACCTGTGATTTCTGAGATAATAAACACCTGCAAGGTGAGCATTTTTTTGCAAGTGGTTTGGAGCAGTTTTACTATTTACAGTTACTATTGAACAGGTCCATCCATTTTCCCGTGTTTTGCAGACAGTAGAAGGAAGCAGTGTTGCTGCATGTATTTTTGGATGCTCAATGCAATATCCAGATGAGGTTTACTGACCCTACCACTCTGTTTGCAAACAATCAAAACTGATTGCACAGGTTCCACATTTGCAGTTTTTTTTCTTTGTAATGCCCAACACTTTTTTGACCAGGTTAAATAAAAAGAAAATATAGGGTGCCAAAGAAGTAAAGGGGCAAAACAATGTAGCCCCCGTCCTTTTTGGCAAAAACGAAACCCCTGCTGCACCCAATGATGGAGAGGGCCTCATCCTTAGAAGGTAACCGTTTTTGCAGCCTTCTTTTTGTGGCAAGCCAGATTCCAAAAGACCTTTTTTGGATTGGAGAGGGGGCACACAGACTCACTACCCAATTTTTCTATCCCGAAAGGTCCTAAGCATATTGAAGGGTAATTTTTAATCTTTTCATACTAGTGCTTCCTTTGGTGGATGAATGGAATGGAGAGGACCCAAAGGCAAGGTATGCATGGTCAGCTGGTAAGTGCTGCCATTAAAGCTGGCCTATCCTAAATAATAAGACAGGTATTTTTTTTATTTTCCTTACATTGCACCTGATTAACAGGTACTCCTACAGCCTCCTGGGGTTTCCAGGTAGATATCCCAGGAGGCTGTGGGACTTAACAAAAGCCGGTACCAAACCAAGGAAGAGACAGCCAACTAACAATGATGTCACAAAGAAGTTGATGGAGTGGAACGTGACATAAGACAGCAGGAAGACAGATTTAAAGGTAGAATGCACTTGGGGTGTCATTATCAGTGACTGATAACCTAGTGCACCCGGCATTGCGTTAACACATTCATGCATCACAACAGAAGAAACGTACAATAAAATACCAATGGAGTCGTTTCTCTCCTCTCTTATATGCCAGCATAGTTCTTGTCTGAAAAGCTGATTGTCTCCTAGTACTGCCCATCTCTCTTTTATTTATTCTGCTGCGGTGCAAGGATGCCAGGAGATTAATACAAATTCAGATTTACATACCTGTACTTGAATGAATTTGTAGTGAAAACATAACAGCAAAGATCAATGTGTCCCCAAAACTTGGCTTTTAGCCATTTAGAATTATGAATCAATGTGGGATGATAAGCTTTGGTAGTTTGTCCTGGATTTTACAGGCATTGGTTAACATAGAAACTATTTTGACTTTATATATTTATTCTCTATTGAATTATCACTTTATTAACTGACGTTGCTTTGTGTATAGAGTTACTCTTTAACTTCCAGATTTTACAGAACAGAATCAGGAGTGAGCAAGGTAAATGCGGCTCCAAAGCACCCCAGATGATACCAACCAGTACCCAACGCCTCCTCACAGCTTCGTGACAAGATAAATCCAGCCAACTCATCTCATGAATAAATAGAACAACGGTAGGTGTAAGAGTAGACAACTTTATTCAGACCTCCATTGTCGGCCTGTGAGCTACTTCACCTGTAATTACTGATGACTGCTTTTATGTATTAGTCCTCTTCCATTCACTTCGGTTTCTTTAATAGGTTCTATCTCAAACTGTGGCAAGGTGACAAAGGCAAGCAACAAAGGACTTCTCTCTGTTTATAATTGGCCACAACAGAGACGGCTTGACCGGGTACTCGGTATGAACACTGGCATAAATGACAGTGTAGATATAACTTGTGCTTCACTGAGCGTGCTAAATCAGATCAGGCGCAGTTACGGATAAACTTGCCAGTACTGAAAAGGTAATATAAAATAAATATATATATATATATATATATATATATATATATATACATACATCAGTTACTTCTAAGTGGGGATATATAAAATGCCCACTTGGCAGCTTTGGGTGTTCTACAGACTTTATTGTTCTACAATGGAAAACATTTAAAATAAACAAAAAAATCAAACTAATATACAAGGATACCTGCATTTCTTTTCTGTTCATGTTTGCCTAAACCTAATTTTCCAGCAAATTATTGGGGTTCACCCAAGGTAACAGACACTTCATATCTCCTTGTTTACCTTGTGGTGTTTGTGAAAGGTGGAAATGCCCCGTGCAGCTACTAGCCAATCGGGACACTGTTGGCACTGCCGCTTGGTAAATTGCTAATGTGCACAGCCGGCAGTTTTCTCATGTCTGTGAGAATGTTTCTTGCTGAATCTTGTCTGTAGACCTTTCAACACACTTCTCAAAAATTAAATAGAAGAGACTATTCTACAGGGCAATATTGAGCAGTTTTCCTACATCAGTAGGAACAATAAAAATTCAGGACCATCAACCAGAAAAGAACAAGCAGAAAAGAAAAAGTAATATAGTGATCCTGTATATAGCTCTGACGTCAGAAAAAACTGAGAAGGAATTTTAACGGACATCATATACCTGTATATATGCAATGCGGTGTGGAATGGAAAGACCCGTACACTAGGAAGACAAAACAATCTCAACAAAATATGGCAAAGGCAACAGAACAAGATTCAGGATACAGGAAAGGAAATTCTTTTCAGGACAGTGAGGTGCATTGCTTGGACTTGTTTCTAAGGGAAGTAAAAAAAGACCATCTATGTCAAATTATAACAATGATCTCTGACCCTTCCACACAATTGGGGGCCTTCTACGCATCTCTGTTCCACCTGTAATGCAGTTTTAACATCTCTACTCTTGTGATTTGAGAACAGTTCATGTCTTCAGCCATGTAATTTGAAAGAAAAAGGAAAGGAAAGGAACCAAGGAAAAGATTATGCAACTATATTAGGGTTACAAAAAATTTAAAGCCGATTGGTCTTGGACAATCAATATCTGCTATGCCACATTTCATGATAATTGGATGAATTTGTAATCCAATGGATGTTTGTGTTGCATGGATGAAAACGCTGGGGTATTTTCCTTACACTAAAAGAACTAATGAAGTGGCTTGGAAAGCTATTGAAAACGTCTTCTAGATCACAAGAACAAGTCTAGTTGTTTGTGGCTAACTACTACTAGGTTAGTTTTTGGCAGGCCATTCATTTCAATGGGCTTATTTAATGCTTTGCACGTTAGCACAGGACATAACAAGTGTTAACACATTTTTATTAAGGCACTGCAGAGATTTAAATGGGTCCACATAATTCAAAACCTGCTCAAGTAGCCTACTATATCAATGTAATCCCTTGTATGGAACACACCTCATTCATCATTTTAGTTCACTTTTTATCCAATATCCTTTTTTTACAATTGCTGAACAATTCTTTTCTGCACAGCTGAGCACATTTTAGGGTAAATTCATTGGGATATTAATAACCTAAATAAAAATGATCTTGGCTACAATTTCCTTCACTTTCCAGCTCTCATTAAAAAAACGTTAATCAAAACCTCAAGCTTATTGCATGTTGGTGGGCATATAATAAATCTTCATATGCCCGGAGCTTTTAAATTATTCAGAATGCTTGCTGCTCTTCTGAAGGCGATTATCCGTTTTTAATTGGAAATCTTCTATTATTTGTGTCTGAAACCTTTTAAAGTACAAATGGAAGCTCGGTCACTATTAATTGCTCTGGTGCTGGAGAGCCTAATAAAAGGGGAGTTTGCATGAATCCTTTTCATTGTAAGTCACATTAATACAGTCATTTTCAATAATCATGCTCAGAAAAATCTCAGCTTTGCCGGGAGAGGAAATAGCATTTGCTGTGGTTTCTCCAAGGAATTATGGAGCATTCCGAGGATGGGAAACATTTGTAAATCAGAAGGAGCAATTATTACGTGAGATTAGTAAACTGCCAGAGCATGACTTCAGGCTTGTATGAATTTCCCTGGTCTTCCTGGATAATCTTGAAAATCATGATTCTTTACCTATGGCAATGACAAGACCTCCGTTTGCCATTTTGGAAAAGAAGATCAATGAGCTATGTGAATAGAAGGTCTCTAAACTGTTATAGAAATTACATATATGAGCACGTGGAGCCTGGTTTAGTGTCATATAAGGTGAAGTACACTGATCTAAAGAGATCCTAATAAATTGGGACTCCTATAGATAAACACTATGAATTTTAAAGTTTAAATATATAAACCTTAAATTATTATAATTTATCATTTTATTTTTTTGAACTTTGGCTGTAATTATCTGGTCATTAGGAATGATTAAATCTGGTGGGGATGTAATGGTTCTCAGATCTTGAGGTATATGAGCATGGGGCCGCTGGTATCATCATACAAAAGGCATGGGAAGCTGGGCACTGCCATAGGATTTCATGTGCCAATGCAAAATATTTTTTTTACGTTTTAAAAAAACTATCTTTTCCTATACTTCTCTTTTATAGATTGATGTGAGCCCAAGGGGATTGGGTTAATTATGATCAAATTATTGGCTTCAATGACTCAGGGACAAAGGCTACACATTACAATAAATTTCTGGTAGTGAACCTGCAAAGGTTTCACCGAAAGTTTGCAGTTCTCAAACCTCAGGAATCGTTCAAAGCAAAAACCCACAAACCTGAGCCCCATGCCTCTTATATGACCAGCACTAGATGAGGTCTGAAGCTGCATTTTCTCTACAACAAATATTGAATTTCTTCTATTGCTGTAACACAGCTTTATATTATCATTAATCTGTCGGCCTGTTATAAAACGTAGATCTTGACATCTTTCTTATCTGTTTCTGTCAAATAAACGTCAGCCTTGAAAAGCTGAAAAGAAGACAGGTGCTCTTACCACCATAATGATCTGATAAAACTTTAAGGTGATTTTGTCACTTTTGCTAGTCAGTGTTCTTTATTTGTACTTGACCTAAACTTCCTATAAGTCTTTATTTTTGTTGACAGCTGCAGTCATAATTCTGCTATCATTGCTTAGCCTGCATTCCACCACAAGATATATTGGCAGTTCATAAATAAGTGAAAATAATAAACAAGTGTCTCAAAGTGCTAGTAAAAGTGAGATTTCCCGACGGGAACATACAACATGCAGCGTTGTTTCATTCAATAGGGAGAGGCATATTTGATGCATCAATTTTACATTAGGTTATTTTCATTAGAAAAGGGATAACATATCCTTCTCCAGACTCGGTGACTACCCCGCAGCAAGCCTGGAAGGAATCATGTACTGCCACATACAACATCATAGATATTAATAATAAGAATTTATTATGGGGTCATGAACAGACGCAATTCATTAAATGGGCCTGATTTATTAAAGATCTCCAAGGCTGGGGAAGAGACACTTTAATGAGTGAGGCTGGGTGATCCAGCAAACCTGTGGAAAAGATTTCTTCAAAGTCATTTGCTATTTGTATCCTCTCCAGCCTTGGAGAGCTTTAATAAATCAGACCAATGTGCATATTTGTGTAAGAGAGAGGGAATGTTCATTTACAATAAATGTATTTAAACCCAAAGCCAAAACTGTACAATATTATTTCCATTATTTGCACTTAGTAATTCCAGCAGTGACCGCTCTTACTTATCTTTCTGTATTAGAACAGGGGCTAGGCATGGATTGCCCAATACATAGAGGGATTGGATTTTAGCCCTCAGACATAGTTGATCTAAGAACAATGCAACCAATATCAATCAGCTCAGGCAAAGACAGGTTAACAGTAAGATTGTTGGTAAAACCACAAGTATTTTTTTGAACCTAATAAACTGATACAAATCAACGCATTCAATTCATTACTTATCAGACCAAAAGGAGAGAATGAGAAGTGCCCTATATCCTTAGATGGTTATGATATAAGTTTGCTTTGAATACCCAATCATAAGCAATGATTTTTTAAAGACATGATTTAATGATTGGAGTAACTATAAATAACTATACTTTATATACTAAGCTGAACATTTTTGTTCAAAAGTGAACCTTCCCTACTCTTTTAGTAACTTATAGCAAAAATTGTAGTCAGGCAATGTCCTTCAGTACTAAAAAAAAGTTTACCTGCTTGTTCCCAATTTTTTATTTAAACTGACTAGTCGATGGTCCATCGTGAGTGCCACCATCTTCTTCCTCTTCTCTTCTGAGAGTCAGAACTTCGCCATCTTGATTACCCAGAATGACATAACTCCCGCTAATGCCCCAGGGCTGCCGTATATATCATTTCATGTAAACCCTAACAATAAACTTGTATTGCTCCCTTTTCATTTGTTAAATGTTACAGTAAAATAATTTTGTTATATCTTTGAGATACCTATTGATCTTTTCAAAAATCCATCTGCTCTTGGCAGTGTTATTTACCTGTCTAGGGTTTATACCTGGGATATGTTTATTTTCCTAATGGTTGAGTTTAATGGAATTTTTGGTCCTTTTTTAACCTAATTGACTATGCAACTAGTGTTATCTTACAGTGGAACTAAACTGAAAAAGCAAAAAATTGTGATTCGGCATTATTCGGTTATTGTATTACAGACAGGACAGGCGATGTCTTCTCAGCAACAATACAAACGTACCTACCTGTTTGCAATCTGTTGCTGAATGTTCACTGATCTGCACATGTGCATCCCCAGGTGCGGTCTCACATAGCTGGAGGCCTAGAGTGAATGAAACACAGGGATCTGAGTCTTGACACTGATGGAAGAGGGGGCCAATAAGAAAAATTGTTGGGACCGAACAGCCTAAATGGTGGGATTCATTGACTGACTGTGCAGGTAATTGTTAAACTTTAGCCTATTTTGTTATATTGAAAAACTGCATAAAGAGATGCTATTCCCATTAAAAATCCAAAGGAGCAATGGATTTAAAGATTTACACAGTTAAAGATAAATATATAAAACTTGGCCAACCCTGTAAAGCTTCAGCTTGGATCTGTCGCCTCTCCCTACCAAGGCCTCGTTATTAGCCAATGAGGTCATCCATGACATTGTAAATTTAGTTTAAATGGACCTGGGGTGTAATATTTTATTGATCTATAAAAAATAAAACAAATAAAATAGAAGTAGTTTTACATCCAAACAAAGATAAATTGTCTAAGTTCATATAGCCGTTACATTACTGTTTGGTTTTTATTGATTATTTGGATATTACTGACACTGAAGACAAATGTTTAAGACTAACTTTATTGACAAGCCAATGGAAGAAGAATTTATTGTCAGAAGATTGAACCAAGTACAGAGGCAGAGCCCAGTAATAAGTCAATTACAGAGTTCAGGGATCACATGCTACCATGAGAGGAGCAGTGCTGGTGACTGACACATACAAAAGGATAAAATAAAACAAAAGGCAATAAAAAAAAGAAAAAATATACAACCCTTGCAACACATATTCTATATAATTAATCATTTATTTCATTTTCAATCAAGTGTTTTTTTTAGTTGTCCATTGGTTATCAGTCCATACTAGTATATATAAATAAATATATATATATATACATATACATATATATATATATATATATATATGCAAAAAGAAAAGATGACGTTCTTAAATCAAGATATTTTGTTGCCACCACAGTACAATGTAAAAAACTCAACCTTTTCCACTCTGATTTCTTTCAGAGAGTCACTTCAGCCTTCTGGCTGGAGAAAACCGCCATGCTGTCAAAGAAATTGGCTGGCATCCCAGAGGACTAGAGGTAAGAAACAGAATTCAGACAGGGAAGGTTTCAGTTTGTATTTCTTCGGACAAAAGGCAATTTTTGGTAACTCAAAAAAATTGTGTCAAAATACCGGTAGATCAGCAAGGGCCACAGAAAAAAATGTAATAATTACTTCAAACAAAATGAACAAATTCTCAAAGTAATCGCTATATACACAGCATGTCCAAATCCTACTAGTAAAGTGTATACTGGCAATTGGGCTCAGGGCTTGTACTGCATTTTGTGCTATGTTGTATTTTAGTTCCCTGTAGGGCACTTTGGAAACAATATTTGGTTACTTTGTGTGACGTTCATGTTACTGTTGCTTGCTCTAAAGAAGTCTTTCTGTAATATTTTTACCCTGGAGGAACCTGTCTATTTTTTTTCAAGTCCATCTAGAAAAAAAAATTGCAATTGTTTTAATATTCTCTAACTCATACAAGAAAATGTTTATAGAAAGTTAGCAAACATTGCAGAAAGCATACTCTCCCTCTACATTGGTGGAAACATGACCCCTTCACATGTGGATAGTAGATAAGTAGTTAGTAGACAAGTGTCATCTTTAATGGTGATAAAATTGTACTACATTAGAAAAAACAGGGGAGAAGAGATAGGCTTCTACAAAGGCACCATAGGTTTACAATAATTTTATATAAAAACAGTATAATTTTACTATTCTTTAAATACAATAACAATTATTTTTAAAGCAAGAATAAACCTATGTTACAAACTGATATGATAGTGGACTGTATAAACACTATATAGAAAAGTGATAGGTTTTACAGACTTGCGTATAGCTCTTAAGACAGAGAGCAGGGCCTTACCCGACTCGTTTCGCCCAAATAGGCTTCCTCAAGGGATATAGAGACCCTAGGACTGTAATAATATTTAATTAGATATCATAGTTTGCAAAAAAAAAAATTTAATGGTGGCAAATAAAGCCTACGTACAATGATTGTCAGTTGAGAAGTCACCCCTACAGTTGTGGATAATACATGTGTCCCCTTAGATTGTGGGGATTGTCAGTGGGGATGTGCTATCTTCAATGGTGATGGATAGAGAAATGCCCACATACAATGGTAGTCAATAGAGAAGTGCCCATATACAATGGGAGTCAGTGAAGAAGCAACCCCTACAGTTGTGGATGGTGGAGAGATGCCCCCTTCCATTAGTCCTCAGTAGAGAAATGCCCTATTTAATGCTCATAGAGAAATGCCCACATACAATGGTAGTCAATAGAGAAGTGCCCATATACAATGGCAGTCAGTGAAGAAGCAACCCCTACAGTTGTGGATGGTGGAGAGATGCCCCCTTCCATTAGTCCTCAGTAGAGAATAGCCTCCTTTATTGGTGATAGGGAAATGCCTACATACAATGTTAGTCAGGACAGAATGGCCCATGGACAATGGAAGTCAAGTGAGAAGTAACCCCTACAGTTGTGGATGGTGGATAGATGCCCTCTTACATTAGTACTCAGTGGACAATTGCCTCCTTTAGTGGTTATTGAGAATTGCCCACATACAATAGTAGTCAGGAAAGAAGTGCCCATATACAATGGTAGTCAGTATTGGAATGATACTCACATTTGTACCAGTGAAGGTTTAGCACCAAACAGAAGGTTCAGTCCACTCAGCAATGTTGTATTCAGGGCTTTCAAACTCCTTTTATTTATACCTAAAAGGCTAACAAAAATATTTTTTCTTTTATTGGTAATTGTATGAAAACAGAAGTCATAGCAATGTGTCTTTTTGTAAAAGAAACATTTAATTAAGATAATAAAAATGATTTAAAACTATCATTTTAAACCAAATCAAATAAAAGGACCCACAGCTAATATAGTTTCTTTGTAAAAGGTCTAGTGAGGAACTCATGGCACGTTCCATGCAATCATAGATTGGTGAGCATTCCACTTGCCAGTATGCCCATATCCCAACTGAATTATCATTCTCAGCAGTACTGGGTCTATAATGTCATAGCATGTGGAGACTTAATGTGCTCAGCCCATACAAGTGTTATAACTTGCTAAAACAAATGAAACAGTGTAATGAGGACTTCTTAAAAAAATACATAAAAATAGTACTTTTCTCAGTATATGGAAGGGTCAATAAAAATATAATGCTAACCAAACATTATGCATTTTATCTAAAGCTGCATACAAATGATACATTTTTGTTGCTGGAAACAAACTTTCTTTATATCCTGTAATAGCACAATGAATGAGCAGTGTAAATATCGTGCTGATCAGTTCTATAGAGAGGGAAAAAAGTATTGGGGGGGGGGGGATGGGGGCACAAGCAGAAGACATCTTCCATAGAGATTTGCCAATAGAAACTCCAGCTTAGGATATTATATCAGTCAACCCGGCTTGGTTGTTTAGTGATCCACCTGCTAGGAGAGGCCTATCTGGCTGGCAATCCCACCTCAGTATTACACCCTGTTTATTCTGTCTGGTGTTGTTCTTTGCAGTGGCAAGGAAAACAAAGAAGTAGTTGTCTGCCCACGGCTGAGCAGCTCACAGCATCACCTGTTTCCCTTTAGCTGTGCAGCCTGAGAGGAACCTTCTTGGCATCCCCAGAACAAACTCTGAGGTTGTGGACAGCTAAAGGGGATTTTGGGAGCAGATTAGTCCCTGGATTCATCCTGATCATCCCTACCTGGCTGCTAGGACTTTATAGCCCTTCTGGGTCACCAGTTGGCTGCTGTAACATTACCCTGGGCTGTTCTGCTACTAGTGTTTTTATTCATTGGATTTACAGTTGTTGACTCTGACCAAACTTGTGCCTTTGAACATGACTCTGATTTGTCTTAACCTTGGATACCTCGTCTGGTGGACCAATTACCTATGGATAACCTCTGGCTATATTTTGGATTTGCCTCTGCTGGAATCTTTTGTACTACATTATCTGGGGGCCCCTGGACCTCTGTCATTCCTTCCCAGATGCCATCCCCTGCGTACAGAAGTCCTGGAGGAAACTGTGTGCTGGAACGGATCATCTAGCTGAGGCTGAACAGGGGCTGGCTATAGACAAGTAGTGTTAGATTGGGGGACTGATGCTGGACCAGGGCTCTATACCACTGTAGTTGATTGCTAACCCATATTGTAGATTTTTGTCCACCACGGGCATGATTGTGCATCTGGGGTGAAATTCATCTAGCATGTGTACATAGCATTAACTTTATTGTGAATGTATGTTGTGATCGATATTGCCTGCTTTTAATCATTCCATGCAATCTAATATAAATATTTGATGAATCCTTCATTTGTTCAAAAACTGATCTGAATTAGGTGCTTTTGAGTTCAATATGATGGTTAACCAATTA
>NC_092867.1:15190298-15209388 GCF_032062135.1 Pyxicephalus adspersus | reverse complement strand
TTTTTCTTTTTGCTTAGATATACACTTCAAGCTCAAGGTTACCATTTGCATTTGTCAATAAAAGAAGAAGAATCGTGCCACTGCGCTGAAGTGCCTTATCAGTTGAATTGCTCCTAACACAGAGATAAGAAGAAGCTGAAATTGTATCTGCAATGCCAGAAGCTGTTTAATGATATGATAGCCCACCCTGTATGGAGATAAGACCTCACACCTTCGAAAAAGTTTATTTCTGCCAAAATATGTGATACCTTCAATGTCAAGAAACAGCAGTGGTCTTACCTAATGAATCCGAATATTTCCAGGAGGGCTGGACACATCAGTCATTTAAAAATATGCACAACATAGTTATGGCGTCTCTGGACTGTGTAATTTGGGCTTCTATTGCTGAACAACGGTACAGTCTATGACTACAGCCAAGTTACTAAAATAAAACTTATTATACACATCATTTACACTTTACATTAATTCTTATTTTACCATTAAGGATACCAATAAGGCAATGGTAATATTGGAGGTATTGAGCTCTGTAAGTCTATTTGCAGCAGAATAGACAAGGAAAGGGAAAAGTAGTCCCGAGGCTCATCTATTGGCTCAAAATGTAAATTTTTTATTTTTTTATTTTTAACCTTATAAAGACTACGTATTTCAGTTTCCAATATTTTTCACTAAAAAAAATATGTAGAGCCTTGCTCTTTCTTAAAATGATGATGTTTGGCTGAGGCTAATGTTTCACTTGGTGGGCAAGGTAAGCAGCATTGGGGAGCCCTAAAAGTACCTATATGTGTATATTCACTCACCACCTTTACTACTGTTTGTATATCATAGGCGTTTGTATTGGTTAGTGGTCATTGGACATCACCAACCATCAACTGGCACCTTATAGCTCTAGATCCCTGGTTTCCCAATCAACTCAATGGCTTCAATGTAGGTCCATCTCTGACTGGAGATGTCAGAGGTGCCATTACTGATTTGTGTGTGATATCACATGTATATGGTTTCCAAGTCAACTCCATTTCTAGCTAGTGGTGTCGGAGGCGCCATTAATAATAAAGCTAGGTCCCTGGTTTCCAGTCAGCTCTTTGGTTTCAATGCAGATGCACCTCTAACGGGTGATGTCAGGGATGCCATTATTGATTTCTATGTGATAATGCTATATCCCGGGTTTCTCAATCAATTTTCTGACTTCATTGTAGTTCGATCTCCAGCTTGTGATATCCAGGGTGTCATTATTGGTTACTATCTGATAACACTGGGTCCCTGGTTTGCCAATCAGTTCTCTGGCTCCAATGTAGATCCATCTCCTACTGGTGTTGTCAGGGGTGCCGTTATTGATTTCTGTCTGGTAACTCTAAGTCCCTGGTTTCTCAGTCAGCTCTTTGGCTTTATTGTAGATTCATCTTCACTTTGACTTTGCTTGCTCTACTTGTTTCCAGTCTGTGGGTCCAAAAGTACTGTAGGCATAGGCACCTAGGCTGCCCACATATTTGTCTTATACAGTTCCTCTAAAACGCCATAGACATTTTTACCAACTCAAAGAAAATGACTTTTTCTGAATAAACTCATGGGAAGCTGACATGGTGTATGGTAGTGCAAGTATGTAAATGAAATCAAATCTGATCTTTTATTTAGGTCAAAGGGAAATTAATAATGAATAGCCTAATACCAGTTGTAGAGGAGCTGTGAAGGTCTGATTCTCTGTTCACCATTGCTACATATCCCCAATTTCTCCAAGGCTACATATACATAATTAATCTCTCCTTACATTACAAGGTTATTAATGATAGAGCTAAAGCTACCAGTATCCTACAAATAAAAGTAGATTCACATGTAAAGACATAATATGAGATGAATCTTCTCCAGGGCTAATTCATGTTTTTCAATATCCCCAGTCACACATCTTTATGGTTTATAGCCACTATGCCCATCATATTTTTAGAGCAGGGAATGGAAAAGAGTTACATTTTCTTTAGGTTTTTGTTTCTATTTGTGATTGCATTGGGGTTTTATTTTGCTTTTTCTGCTCTTTGACACCGTTGCAATAAATCAAGGGAGTGAGAATAATTAGGACAAGAAAGCAAGGACAGCAATGAAAACATTGTAAGCCATTCTTACCCATTACTATACCTAAAATGTCTTTTTGGCATTGGAGAGCTCCCCAGGAAGGATATGTATGGCAAGTATACAGGAACTAAACCCATCTATACTCCTCCCCACCAAGGAGGCCCCATCTTAGACTTTATTATATCTTTGGGTGTCATGGTGCTGAACATGGTATCCGCTAAGAATTGGCTGTCATACGTATGTGGCAAACATATAAGGTAGTGAAATCTACATTGGTATGTCTTCAATTTTGATAACATTTTTCAACATTTCAAGCTTCAGTTTCTTCTGGTAAAGAGTTGAATTAGTTGGTATACATCCACTTTATAATCCGAGGTTTCACAACCTGGAAACCTTTGTCCTCATGGAGTTTCACTTTAGTTATCATTTTTTCTTCATTTCTCATCTTAGCCATCCTTTCAAATATAATTGTTGCCATAGGTGAATATATATCTATAGAAAAGAATTCCCTTGTGTTCGGAACAAAGAGACTCCTTTAACCATTCTGGTTCAGTTATAAAAGCCATGCACAATGCAACTTGCAGCTGACTCAGGAGTGAAGCAGTACAGATATGAAAGGCAGTTTTAAAGTTTTGTCCCACCCACATAACTATAATCAAAGAATATATATATATATATATATATATATATATATATATATATATATATAAAAACGAAAGCCAAAGTATTTGTCAAACAAGGCATCCTTAAGGGTACAATTTTAACCAATTCATTGACCAAATGTTGTAACATTCACAAAAAAATGTATTTCTTTTTGGGGTGTTTTTTTTATTTTTTTTAACCTCTCATTTAGGGGGCAAAGTAATATTTTGGTATAGGAAAATGTAATATTGATTTGTGGGTTCAACACTGTCAAATTCTCAAATCTTAAAAAAGATTAAATGTACTTTATAGGTATAAGTTATTACACATGCTTTGCAAATGTTTTCTTGAAGTTGTTTGAACATTCCCTAAAGTTGAATGAACATTCCTTGAATCTGAATGAAAATTCTTCAAAGTTAGGTGAACATTTTTGAAGTTGGGTAAGGAGTCCTTGAATCTTAGTTGAAGGTCGTCAAGTTGGGTGATCATTCTTTAAAGCTTGGTGAATGTTCTTTAAAGTTCAGTAAAGGTTCTTTCTCTGAGTGTTTCCCATTACATGATCCTGGTATAGACAATACCACTTTTGTACTTCATATACATAATACATCACAAACATATAGGTCTCTTTTTATAAAAACTGGGAACCCTGATGGGAATCAATCACTGCCATTGAAACGCATGGACCAGAAGAATTCCCATGAGGAAATATTTGAGGGAATGTCAGATTCCATGTTTTATCAATAGAGCCCGTAGTAAATATAACATGTTGTTGTACCATGCTAAATTGTGCGGTACACTGTGAAATGGTTCATCTACATGTGAAATTAAATTTTGTAGAATAATCTGCTTTTGGGAATGATACAAACTTTGATAAAATAGTGCCATCCATTTTTTCTTCTTTTCATAAATGGGCCTTGGACAGTACTCAGGTAAAAAGAAAAAGAAATAAAAAGTTGTGTATTGTTCAGTATGTAACTCTGTTGCTTTGATTTCATTTAAAAATGAAGCTTCCTTTCTTTTTTATGCTGAGAAAAGCGTTTCTTCTTCCACAACTTTTTAGTTATTTGCCTTAGTCATTGCTTTCCAGACTGCCAAAGTATACAGCTCTAGCCCTAAAATACACAACACTGCTATAAAAAGATGGTAACAATTATCCGTGAAACTTTACTCGGTGTTTTCACAAGTCTTAAAAAAGGATTGCTGTCTGAATAGAGCATTTTTTGTATTTTGAGACAGTTTAGACTGTTTAGTTCAGCTTGATGTATAAATCTATTTTCAGACGGGCAGTAAAGTTGGGGTGCTGTTACCACTTTCTCATGCCAGCCAACCGCTGCCTTGGTGGAGATGCTAAAGTTGTCTGTAACCCATGGAAGCCCAATAGAGCCACAGCAGTAAAGACTCAATGGGAGCCTAAAGCGTCCTGGCATACATACGTCACGTATCCCAGAAGGCTTTGAGCTGCTATACCTGCACCTGTCTGAGAAAGGGGCTTTTCCCCAAAATGTGTCCGGCAATTGTTTTTTTCCCATTTACAGAAAGAAACATCACCCATTCTCAGGCTGTGCATTGCAACATCGGGTGATGGAAACAGAAATCAGAAAATGAAGAAAGAGGAAGGAAGAATCCTGGAAAGCACATGAAGAAATTGAATCCAATTGTAGAGGGATCGAGGGCCCTGTAGAAGTAAAGGTAAGTATCTTTTTTTATTTTACTATGCTTTACCCAGAAACAAATGGAATGGAATGGAGTTAAATGGAAGGTTAAGAATATGGTTTTATGGATTGTCCTTGTTAAAGTACACCTGATCCCAGACAACCCAGACCTAGATATTAGGCAGTTTACATATTCTTAACACGCCATGTAAGACCTTGTCAGGAATGTGTTCTCATATATTACTTATCTCACTTACACTGAGATGTATACATGCATTTTTGGGGCTTGTTCAAAATGTAAGAACAAACAATATGCAGACATGGGTTCACTTTCAGTTATTGTTTGGATTATAAGGATGGAAATTGTAAAAGTTTCAAGGATGGTGTTAGTGTGAGGGTCAAAAGCTTGGTTAATGGAGGAGTTCCAAAGATGGTGTCAGAGATACATAAAAAATTGGCATTTTTTATAATTAGCGTTGGGGTTAAAAGGAGGGTTACTGTTGGGATTTTGTGGGTTAATGCCAATGGGGAAGGAGGGTTAATGTTACATTTGAGATTATAGGAAGGGTAAGTGTAACGGGCCAGATCAAAGGCACCATCATATCCATTAAAATCTACTTTAGGGTTCCTTCTATTTGTAAAAATCGTAATTATTTATTGTTCCTATACAAACCTCCAGGATATTTTATTTTTTGGTTTTTTATTGCTCTGATTAGATTGTAGTTCATGTCTTGCATGTGCTAGTTCATTATTTTGAAAAATATACTTTTGTTAGAATTCAGAGAACCTGGAGAGACCCTTCTTCTGCTTTTTCCAGTGAACACCAGTCCATCCTAATTTGACACGTCCGCCGAGCTGTTTATCTCCAGATAATACAACCTCTAAAATTTTAAATTCAATTAATTTCTATTGTGTGTCATCTACAGTGTTTAATGTCATCATGTAAAGTTTAATTTATCACCTTAATAACCAAACGCAACATGATGCATGCTGAGGTAATTATCTGTTTAACTTCCCCAGCTGCCCGCTACAGATGTCTTTAATAGAATCTTATGGAAAGTATTATTATCTGCCTGCATGTGCTGCTACAAAAAATCAAATCCAGACAATTAATGATTTACCGGCTTCAAAAGATGTCACCTGATCACGGGATTACAGGAAGAGCGTATCATTTCAAGAGATCTTATAAACGTATCTACACTTTTATTGCTGGTAAAACATTTAGAGATTTTGTAATGGAATATGTCCGGATGTTTAGTGAATTATCAGTTTTAAATATACATATTTTTTCACAGTTACAAAGTTAGGTTTTAAAAAAGACAAAAAAAAAATGTCCATCGAATATAACCTCTAGGCAAATAAAAAAACTAGAAAACCTGAATAGTCTAGATAAAAAAACTTTATGCATAGTTGATCCAGAGGAAGGCAAAAAAAACCCTTATAAAACATAGTTCAAGTTATAAAACATAGTTCAATTTACTCCAACTGGGCAAAAAAATATTTCCTGATCCCTTAGGGAAATCAGATATCCCTCGGATCGTCACGGGTGTCATTCCTTTGAATCTTTTAAACTGGGATTTAGCTTCACATGGTAACGGTATGTAGACAATATTTTTTTCTCCAAACGGCAATTTTTTTGTTTTACACAAACTCTTTTAGACTCTATGTTAGCATTTTATTACTTTCAATAGGGGTTTGGGGTAAAACAGCTTTCAGCAATGTTGCTTTTAAACTCATAATATATAAAGATACATATAACAATATAAATATTTTATTATAATATACTAAATAAAAAATATACATTTTATCAAATTAAGGCAACAGAAGAAAGAACATTCAAAACTTTTTCTATTTTATTAAAAGCTTGTTATTCTTGGCAGTGTTCCTTTTGTCGAAATCTGTCCAGTGAGGTCATGGATAAAATGTTTACCAGCTTTAGCCCATTCTTTTGAAATCAAGAAAATCCAATGCCTTACATTCAGATATTGACAGCTAAAAAACATGGCTTTAGATGTCAATCCTTCACATTTTTCAAACTAAACAAGAAGAATTTTTAAGCTTTGTACACACATTTAACCATTATAATTCTGAGATAGTTATTGGAATAAAAAATGTATGATAAATTTACACTATCCTTTTATATTTCTGTATTATGTGCTTCTCCACTGTGAAGCAAAAGGAAGGAATTACAAAGGACACAGTTGAGTAATATAGGAAGCTTCATAGCACATAAAACCCTTAGGCTAAGTTTACATAGTTTGAAGTGCTTTTACTTATTCCTCATGCCAGGGAACCACTGCCTTTCTGGGAGACGTAGCATCTCCCAACATCAGTTCTTTAGGGGTTGCATGGAAGGGGGGCAGTTAGCATTTGTAGTACCACTTCCTGGCACCAGCTTTCAAGAACCAGTGCTGTAGCGTGAGTGACTGGGAGTGAATGGCAAGTTTCCAGCAATAGGGAGCTATGTGGGATTGTTTGTTACCAAGATAGGTCTGAACCTACCCTAAAGGTCACTGAAGATGTCCTCAAAGTGCCAAAGATATGACAGCCAAAATCAACAAGCCAACTAGCTGTCTAACCTTGGCATCTTCCAAAAGGGTTCCAGTAAAATGTGGAAGATTTGCACCCCCCCCCCCAAAAAAAAAGTAAGAAGTCAGTAAAAAGATAAACAAAAGGAAAACATGCAAAAAGGGATCAAGGAGAAAAAGCAGTGTTAAGATATGGAGGGGATGCAATGAGATTACTTAGAAAGGGAGGGAATTGGATAATGGTAAGAAGATATGTATGTATTGCACAATTTGGTTGAATGCATCTAGTTAAGATATAACTTACAGGTTTCCCTATTTATCATAAAGGTTCCACCAGTATGGATCCATCAACATAATGGAGCGTATGCATTATAATTGAGTTTTTTGGTTGGGAAGTTTAGCTTTAAGGCATTCCATTCACATAAGAAAACATAGTTCTTTTGATTTTCTACAATGAATGGGGTCACTGGCAGACATAGTCAACAGTAGGCCCATGTCATGAACTGACCTGGGGCGCCTGTGGGAGCCCTTGTTGGCTAAGGAGGGTCTGGGGCCTTCATGCAGTGGCACACTTTGTTCCTCTGTCTGTCTCTGAAGGGGTTTATACTCGAGTGCCTTGGGATTATCTGCTTAGCTTCAACAAAGAACAGTCTTGCTAAATATATTCTTCTTAATTGTCCTTAGTTTTTATCATTTTTTTTAAATCATAATAATGGTGGTTTTAATTTATGCTACTGCCAGAAAAACTTTCCCCTTTTGTATGCAAGATAGTACCCACTTTCTTTTACCATCCTTATCTGAATGTTGAAATTAGATACAAAGAAAATGACATTGCAGCCCAGAATAGGCATTAAGTGTAATTTTCCATATCATCCCTTAAAAGCGACTGAATGTTAATATAATAGCACTGACGAAAGTCCGGAATTTTGCCATTCAGTGGGGATACAATATTGTCCGGGATTTCTATTCACTGGCTCAGAGCCTGTATTCTATGAACTGAATTTGTTATTAACTAGATACAAGGATTGTACTGTGAGCAGATCAGCGACAAATGACCTTTAGAAATAATGCTCCCAATCAGTTCTGTCCCTTAAAAAGAAGAAGTCAGAAAATGCATATTAAATTTAAATAACGTGTATTTACTTAGGCATATTGTAGGTGATAAATGGGCTATTTTATCTATTATGTATTATGATTGGTTGGACTGTTCCTTGAACATTACAGAATGAAATAGTGGAATACATTTGTACACGTTCAAATGAATATTCTACTTACTGTCAGAAAATTTACAACTGAAAATTGCTATCCTCTCCACAGAATAATTTCCTGTACAGTGGATAAAAACTGACTGAACACAAAGCCTCAATGTTTTTTTTGCTTTCTACTAAGGCTCTTTGTGGCTGATATGGAAGTTATGTTTCATGACATATTGGATCTGATTTATTAAAGCTTCCCAAGGCTGAAAAAGATACACTTTCATCAGTGGACCTGGGTGATCCAGCAAACATGGAATGGATTTGGTAGAGGATTGAAAACATTTGCTAACAAATAGCAAATTATGTTTAGAATTCATTCCAGGTTTGCTGGATCTTCCAAGTTTAATGATGAAAGTGTATCTTCTGTAGCCTTGGAGAGCTTTAAAAAAACCTTGTATGTATACCCAAATCCATTTTTTGTCTATCTATCTTTTTTGTTGTGGACATTGTTGGGAAGGGTTAAAACTCTTTTCGAGTGATTTTTTTGCTGTTTGTGTGCCACTAGAAAAAATTTCCTTCACTTTTTGCCCTAGAGAGGCAAAAGGAAGAAATTCTGTGTGAGGAAAATCCTCTTAGAAAGCTTTTTTTCTGAAAAGGTGTCCCAGTGAACAGCTCTAATTTGTTGGACTACCCCTAACTATCTTATTTAGTGACCAGGGTCACCAGTACAAAAAAAAATCCAGCCGTAAAAATAAGGGCAGAAGTTTTACCCTTTTGTCACATTACTAAAAACCTTTAAAAGTTTGCCTGCATATATAACAAATATGAGTATAGAGTAGGGATGAGAAAGTGAGAATATTAAGTTCAGTCCTGCGGCGAATCGGGCCTTTCTCGCTTACCGAAAATGTAAGAGAGAATGGCCTTCTGATTCGCCGAGAGGTTGAGCTCTCGCTGAACAGGAGGATTTCCAGGGCTGCATCATGAAGCCCTGGAAATCCTCTGCCATCCCTGTGCACTAGAGGTAATTAACCTCTAGTGCACCGGGGATCACAAACAGGGGGATTCCCAGGGCTGAATGCAGCTCTTGGAATCCTACTGTTTTAATTTCCTCTTCCCATGGTTTCGTAAAATCAGTTTCAGAAGCCGAAATTTCGCAGAACCATTGGAAGTTCGAGGAAATTTTCGCGAGAATGCCGGAGGCATAAACATTCATACGTATAATAGCCACTCCTATATGTGTAACATGTATGAAATGTGAAAGGTAAAGAAAGGAGCTACAAGGCTATTTTTTTTATTTTTGTATTTCAGTTTGTATTACAATTCTTAATAGTACACCAATATAATAGTATATGTATATCCAACTCCCATTGTGTAATCATGGGGTGGAGACTGCTGAGCTGAACATAGATATTCTATTCTAAGGAAATTGCTTGGCCTGTAATATGGGTAAGCAGATAAAACATCTTGTTACCCAACGCCTTTCACCAAAAAGGCTTCCTCAGGGGTGTAACAAGCGTATATGTTATATTGTCAAAATGTTGTTGGCTATGACTGCAGCAGTCTATTAAGTCTCTGGTAGGGAGTTTAGGATGGTGTCTCTGATATATTGTACAGTTGTTGTCCACTGAGAAATTGTATTGTAAAAAATATTGATATTGGTTCTGAAATCAAAAGTGGTTGGTACAAAGGGTGCCAATTCTGTGGGTCTTGCATGTAATAAGGAGTAGAGAACAGCAGAGTTTTTGCTCTGTCTGGCAGCCCAAGGTAAAAAGCTCCAATTACTCTGCTAAATGTGCCTCTATCATCAGCTGCAGTCAGTCGCTAACCGTAAATTCAAATTGTAGGTAAAATGGCAATTACTAATTGCATTACACTACTCTTACTGTGCCTCCCCCTTTATATGTCAGCAGATTGTGCAGCCTTTCCCACCATTAGTCTGATTGAAATTTTACCTGGTCTGCAGAAAAAGTTTAATATCAATATATATTAGAAATGATGCATAAATGTACACCGCATATATATCATGGATTTAGAAACATTAACACTTCAGTTAGATTCACATTAAAATACTAATACTAACAAGCTTTGTTTTGTAAGTATGTTTCTTTATTCTGTGTGAAGTGTGCCAGAAAAATGACTCATTTACTAACACTGTTAAGTCTGTCCTCCACTGATGGCACCAGATTTATCAGCAGGCAGCCTGCGGTGTGAACATCTGCAGCTGTTTAGTTTTTAGTAACAATCGATCAAGATTCAGACTGTACACTGCAGACACGGTGTAAGGCAGCAATTAACATTAAATCAGGGAAATGGATGGTCTAGTGAGGATGTTAATATACTGTAACTGCATTGGCATGTCATTAACAAAGAAGCAGAGAAAGTGGAAAAGTGATCAGTATACTCTATTATTTCCTAAAAGTTTTACTTTCTTGTATACCTTCAAGGGTTGTGCATTTTTTTCCTGCATGTAGATGCAATTTTTATTGTACTTTAGACCCATCTACAGCGTTTTAATGACTAATAATAAAGTTTTTTCCACCAGAAAAAAAATGGAAGCTGGAACCCAAAGATGAATGTAGACTGCAGAGTGCCAAAGAACAGTTGGTCCCAGCATGGTGATGTCTTTGTAGGTGTAGTCCACTATACTGGGCCACAACGTAAAGAGCTCATTCATACTCAGCAATATGTAAGCAGGAACTCAACGATGGATATTGACTAGATGTAGATTTCAGGAGGCCCAAGCATTAAGGAGCAGCTGTTCCCTACATGATGGTGTCTTTGTGGATGTAGTCCCCCATACTGGACAACAACTTATAGAGCTTTTTATACCCTAAGTGAGAACCCAAAGATGCATTGGGACAGGATGTAAAGTGCAGAGGGTCCAAGTGGCAAGGAGCAGATTTTCCATGCACAATGAAGTCATTGTAAGTGTAGTCCACCATACTGGACCCCAATAGAGCTTTTGTATACTCAAGAATACATAAGCAAGAACCCAAACATAGATATAAAATGGATGTAGATTGCAGGGGTCCAGAGTACCAAGAAGCAGGTTGTCCCCACATGATGATATCTTTGTAAGTGTAGTTCACCGCACTGAACCGCAACTTATAGAGCTTATTTATACTCAGGAATATATAAGAAGGAACCCAACGATGGATATTGACTGGATGTAGATTGCAGGAGGCCTAAGTACTAAGGAGTAGCGTTGATGTTCGAATTCGGGTTGTCCCTATATTCGACCCGAATATGACTGTTCGAATTCGGGTATACCCGAACCGAATTTTGCTGTATTCGACAGCAAAAATTCGGGAGGAAAAAAAAAAAATTTGGAAGCTGGAACCCAATTTTACAGGTTATCCGACAATGACATTATGAATCATAATGTCATTGTGGGATTCCTGGACCGTGGGAACTGTGCAGTCACAGTTAATTGAAAGCAGGTGCCTTCAATTAGTTGTAACCGCAGGCAAAAGGAGGGCTCTGCTCCCTGAGTTGCTGAGAAAAGGGAAATCCTGATCAGGCTTTCCCTTTCCTCAGGGAGCAGAGCAATACAATGAAGTCATTGTAAGTGTAGTCCACCATACTGGACCCCAATAGAGCTTTTGTATACTCAAGAATACATAAGCAAGAACCCAAACATAGATAAAGACTGAATGTAGGTTGCAGGGGCCAGAGTACCAAGAAGCAGGTTGTCCCCACATGATGATATCTTTGTAGGTGTAGTTCACCCCACTGAACCACAACTTATGGAGCTTATTTATACTCAGGAATATATAGGATGTAGATTGCAGGAGGCCTAAGTACTAAGGAGAAACTGATCCCTACATGATGATGTCTTTGTAGATGTAGTCCACCATACTGGACAACAACCTTTAGAGTTTATTAAACCCTAAGTGTGAACCCAAAGATGGATAACGACAGGATGTATACTGAGGGTCCAAGTGCCAAGGAGCAGATCATCTATGCACAATTATGTCATTGTAAGTGTAGTCCACCATACTTGACCACAATAGAGCTTTTTTATACTCAAAAATACATAGGCAGGAACCCAAACATAGATATAGATGATATCTTTGTAGATGTAGTTCATCATATTGAACCACAACTTATAGAGCCTATTTATACTCAGGAATATGTAAAAAGGAAAAAAATGATGGACATTGACTGGATGTAGATTGTAGGAGGCCCAAGTGCCAAGGAGAAGCTGGTCACTACATGATGATGTTTTTGTAGATCTAGTCCACCATATACCCAACATATATCAAATACCTGTGTTGTACATTTTAAAAACAAAACACATATCATTCACTCGAGTGCAAATCACAAAAAAACAGTATTGAGGTAATCATTAAGTGAGTAATAGGTTTGTTGACCTTTTTTCACATAGACATCTGATCATTTAGGCTTGCAGTCATCAACTTTCCCTGTCTACAGAGCCAGACTGTGGGGATACCTTTCCATTCATGACTTTGAGAAAATATGTGCTTCTTCTGTATTATTCCACCTTCTGTATTTGTAAAGTGGTATATAAGAACTTATAGTCAAGATGGAAATAATGGATAAAAACAATAAAACAGAGTGGGGAGGATTAGTGTCCTTCAGCTCCTTCATTAGGTTAATAATAATCCCTCCAGTCGTAGGAAGCTCTGGCCAAAATAATCTTGTTGAAATGCATGACTGTTACAAATGCTCCTAAGTGAGTGGAAAAAACAGTTATTCATTATTTTAATGCAGTAATCTGGAATGAGTAAATAAAAAGGTGAGAAGGTCAAAGTAATGTCTCCAGAGAATATAATAAATAAGTCATACTGGGAATGATTGACAAGAAATATTATCATTAAAATAGTATACACAAGGGGCAGACAGGAATTTTTTTATTACTACCATTATACCCTGCTTACAGGAAAACTTCCTATAAAGGAAAACTTTATTTATTCCACTACCACTGCCAACTAGAATTTATTCTATACACAGATTGAAATAGACCCCTTATTGTTTTTTTATTACAATTGTGGAAGCTATAATCCAGCCTCGCCTTTCATCACTGATTAAACTAACTCATCAGTATCCTAAATTAGGATCAAATCTTGACAAACAAAATTATGGGTACCTTTGGGCAATGGAAGGGTTCCTATATAGTCAGTCACATCATTGGAGACATACAGTATGTTGACACAAAATAATTCTCTGCTTCCCATGCATTGTGTGCATTTTACAATTGCAACATTCTCTTGTGTCATTGCTTTACTACAACCAAGTTTATTGGCTGCTGCATGGTAATAACTCTCTCTGCCCCTTCTTTGTTTTTAAACCTTTCTCCTTTCTGTTCTTTCCTTTCTTTTTAATTATCTCTCTCTCTCTGTCTCTCTTTCAGTCCTGCTATTCCGATCTGTTTCTCTGCCTTACCTTTTCTCTTTTCCCCTCTCCCTTTTCTTTTTCCATTTCCCTCCCTCTCTATTCTAAAATTTGTCCTCTCCCTTTTCTCCCCTCCTTCTTTCCTTACCTCTCTCCTGTCCCTTTTCCCATTCTCCCTCTCTTGTCACTCTTTCCATTCTTTCTCCCTCTTTACCCCCTTTTCTTCCATCCCTCCCTTCTCTCTCTATTGCCCCCTTTCTCTCTCACTTTACCCCTTCCCCCTCTCTCTGCCTCTCTCGCTCCCCTCACTCTTTTATCCTTCCTTCTCTCTCCCCTTTCCTCAATCCCTCTCTCTGTTTCCCTCTATCTCCCTCCTAATTCCCCCCTCACCCTGGCTCTCTCCCTCTCTCTTGTCCCCCTTCCTTCTCTCTCCTACTTTCACATTTATTACCCCCATCTCATTTTCCCTTTCTTCTTCTCTCTCTTTCTCCCTCTTTTTGCCCCCATCCTTTCCACTCTCTCCTTCTCTCTCCTAATTTCTCCCTATTTTCTCTTTCTCTCTCCCACCAATTCTCTCACTCTCCTTTCTGTCTCTCTCTTATTCTCTGCCAGTTTCCCTCCCCTTCCCCCACATCAGTTCTGTACAGGTATTATTACAGTTTACCAAATTTAAATTCTGTTTGAGTTAGCGTTCCACTGTGTAAAGACAGTATATGTTGCCTCCATTGGCCTTTCATTACCATTTTCTGTGTTCTACCAGATCAATGAATTCAATCAATATTAACACCTGCGCTGTAACAATAGCAAAAAGGACAGTCCTCCCTCCGTCTGTTACTCCGCCAGAGCACTTTTTAATCACCAGTTCTCAAGAACCATTGCTGCAACATTCTCATTATGGATCAATTTTAGGCCCACGCTAACTTATTGAACGGATCCCAGAAGGAATTTACTTTTATAAACAGTATGCAATATGCACGCTGTGTTTTTTGTAACTTTGTTTTTTCTAAATTTTTTTTATAGGCAGCAGAGTGGCTATGAGGTTAGGACTTTGGCCTTTGCAGTGTTCGGTCCCAGGTTCGAATCTCAGCCAGGATGCTATTTGTATGGAGTTTGCAGGTTCTCCCTGTGTTTAGGTGGGTTTCCTCCCACATTTATTTAATAATATTATTATTAACAAAGAAGATCTTTATAGCGCCAACATATTACACAGCGCTGTACATTAAACAGAGATTTAAAAACATTAAGTAAGGTTAATTGGCTTCCCCACAAAAAATTGACCTTAGACTGTGTTAAAGACATATGACTATGGTAGGGACATTGTGAACCCCTTTGAGGGACAGCTAGTGACATGACAGTGTGTAATATGTCAGTGCTATATAAATACTGTGTAATAAAAATAAATACAGAAGGCTGAAATTAAGTACAAATGGACACTCCTAATAATAAAGCAACCAGCTAACACACTAGCAGTCCAGCCACTGATTATGCCACTGGCCTTCCCTTAGGGCAATACGCTGGTGATCTGATCTTATAAAATTTTAATCATACCTGCAGAAACATAAAACCACATTTTAACATATTTCAATGAATGTTCTTGTGGTTGATTTGAAAAGAAAGTGATTGAACAGAATAAAGATTCTTTCAGATGGTTTGCAGGACACGTGGGACAATCGATGAACATTTTTTTTTTCAATACAGTCTTATGACGGGCACAAAAAAAGAAAATTAGTGAGATGAAGAATTCTTTGAGGTGCCTAAAACGATTCCAATAAGTTTTCCTTGAAATAGAAAAACTTTAATACCTTCTACGTTTGCTCTGTTCCAGCTGTCATCCTCCTCAGAATATAACAATTTCCTGAGTATCATATGTTTATGTCACCAACTATGGTACCCTTCACCTACTCCTAAGGGCATGGCGGTGATGTAGGGTGTAACCACGGAAGAGTAGATGTAGATTTCAGCAGGAAGAAGATCCAGGGTGTTGGCTTGGTGGGTGTATTATTTTTTAGGGAAACTCTACTTGGAATTTTTAATTAGAGAGCCCTTTTAAAACAATTCCAACCCCATAACTAAATGTCTATAGACTTTGCATTAGTTTCCCTATTTCAGGCTTTTCCCTACCTGGTCTACCTTTTATACCTGATCTTCCTTCAAATAACACATGTTCAGTCCCCATTGGGCCTTCTTTAATAAAGCTCTCCAAGACTTTTGAAGATAGACTATCATGGAGGATCCTGGGCAGATCCAATGAACTTGGAATGGATTTTTTCAAATAATTTACTGTCAGTTGGCAATTGCTTTCAATCCTTTCCAGGTTTGCTGGGTTTCTCATTTTGTAGTAAATCCAGTTTTGGAGAGCTATACTAAATCAGACCCATTGCATCTATGGGGCCAACCATTGTTACACTGGCTGCACCTGCCTGCCTTTGTTCAATTCTATTATATGGTGGAATAATGGGACTTGTAGTCTACAGAATAAAAATAGGGTGTTGTCTTTTTATGTTACAGTGAGGACACATCATTTTTGGAAAGATCATGTATCCTTTGTACTTGGTGAAAGCCAATAAGAACTGGTAAGTTGCAATATATTACATTTTTGCTTTAGGGTTTAAGTACTCTTTAATATGATCATTTCCTAAGTGAGAGAGAAAAAAAAACCACAAGTATGTATATCACAATTTATAAGTAAATAGAATGAAAGAATAAAATGATTTTATTAATATTACTGCTTCCAAATGAAATGATATTAAGCCATCCAGGATAGGAATGGGAGGCTAATAGCAGAGAGAACCAAGAAGAAAAAAAGAATGCAGATTGAACGCTAGCATCCAATTCCGGTTTTAATTTTGTAATTTATATGTGGTAGTATATGACACAGGGTGCCATGTAATGGAAGGAGAACAGGCGGTGGGACAGCATGAGGATGGTAGGCTCTACGCGGGTACTGTGTGAAATGAGAGTGCAGTGTTGCCAGAAGCTACAGGTGCAGCGGCACGTTAAATGCTTTCGGCACAGCAACCCCCTCACACTTTAATTAAAGTGCATCTGGTGTCAGCCACTGGTTTTGGAAGAGAAATGAGACCAATATTAGCTTGAAACTTTGAAATAATAGCTTGAAGTCATTTTTACTTTATGTGACTGTAAATGTTCTTTATATTTTAGCCAATTAGACATTTTCAATTCAAAGCCTAAAATGATCCTTAAAAAATTTAGTTCCTGGTAGCCTCTATGAGGCTGAATTTTAGGCATCCTGTTCCATTATATTAAACACCAACATGCAGTTTTCTATATTAAGGAATAGCAGAGATTTTTTTTGGATTCCACAGAATCATGTGTTTTACACCTCTGTGTGCATTTAACTGGGTAAAGGGTGGGATATTTGGTCACCCTACCAAAGTGGTCTCCCCATAAAGTCCTTCATCTTTTTAGGGGAACTGGATGAGGGAAACATAGGACCCCTCTTGGTATAGAAAGGAAGGATCACATTGGAAGCCCCATTTTCTCATGTCACCCAGTCTCCATGCCTGGATAAGGGTCTGATTGGAAAAGTAGGGGGACTCTATGTTTAAAAAAAAAAAACAGGAAAAATTGCATGGGCTTCTTTTTTCTATTTTGACTAGACGTCTTTGCTTCACCAAAAATCCCAGCAAGGTATAAGCCCCATTTGGGAAACCAGGAGACACATTATTTGAAGCTGCCTGACCTTGCCATCACTTTTACTTTAGTTTTATGATTGATTGATTGGGATAATTTTAAATCTAAACTAAAATTAAAATTTTGATGCCTCTGTTTCAGCCCAAAAACTTCAGAAGGTGGTAAAACACACGGAGATCATTTTCCGATGACTTGTGCTCAGCAAGAATACTTCTTATATCTGCTCAGTGTGTGAGCTGGATGCCTGGTGTTTTATCCACCGATCAGATAGTATAATGGAGTGTTAGAGAAAAAGCACAAGTGCACAGATTTATTAATAAAGCATAGCCCTTAAGGTCAAACATATCTCAAGTTTTGTACAGGCTCAAGAAATGTAATATTACACTACAAGCAGAATAAAGGCTTTTACTTGGAAGTCAGTATAGGACGAGGGATAAAGAGATGGTCCAAAGCTGTTAGCAGCAGTAAGCTAACAAGTTGGGTGATGCTGAGTTGGGAGATGTGGAATAGAAAATGCACAGGGGAGATAAATTAGACAAATACTGTATGTAGACTATGTGCTACATGAATACATTACTGCGGAAGCCTATTGAATACATTTTGCTACCTCCCGTGGTGAAAGTCTTTATCTTCACACAAAGGGATAAGAACATGTTGTAAGGCGTAAAATAAAATAACACTGAAGGATTAACTGCACTAATGATGACTACACTGCCAAGACGATTAACATGAAGCACATTTTTCCTAAAGCAAACTTGCAATATGTTAATAGACAGTATGTAGGCTGTTCATGTCAACCTTCCACTGAAAATGAAAAGAAAGAAAGAAGACAGCTAGGGTTTTTTTTATGCGGCAATATATTATAAAAAAATAAAAAATAAACTGTGAATTCAAGCTATGATTGTGGTATATAACAGAATATTTTGTTTGGTCTCTCCCATCTACAAAAGCATTGGAAGATCGACCGATATGCCAGACAGTGATATACTTTTTAGAATAGTATTAGAATCCCTATTAGAATAGTAACGAAAACGTCCTGTATCCTGACGCGTTTCGCCAATAAATATTATGTTATATACCACAATCTAAGCTTGTATTCACAATTTAATATTTATTATATATTGCCACATAGCTTTATTCTGCCTTTTTTCAACTTGTATACATTATTTAGGGGAGCGGGCCCATACATTTGGAGGGATGCTGGATGAGCACCACCTTTAAAATCTTCTACTGAAAATGCTAGCTGCAAGGCTGTTTCTGTGACTTTGTGAATGACTATGAAAAGGTATTAGGGAAATGAAGTCAGAGAGAAGGCAGAACAGGTCAGGTCAAAGTATAAAGTTATTGATTCCAGGGAAGCTAAAAAGGGTATCGCTTATGTGATTACAGGGCCACTATAATTAAAAAGAAAACAGTTGGCTAAATGTCTTTTCCATTTATTTTCCAGGATGATTTAGAAAAATTAAACAAAGAGCAAAACATTCGAAGCAAAGGGCAGTACCTTGGGCAATCATGTTGAATCCATCTTGTACTGATGGACTCCAGGTAAGTCAATTTTGACTGGTTGCTTTTCGGTTATAATACATTGATGTTAGTAAATAGGCTTTCAATTCTTTTCTCCTTTCATTTGTGCACACCTTTCAAGAAACCTAAAGCTGGAGGTACATGTGGCAATTTAATAAAGTAATCCAACATTTTATTCTATCTTTGCCAAAAATCATACAATACAGCATAAAGTCATGGATTTGTTTGACAGCAAGACTATAGGAACAAACTACCAGGCAGCATACCTGGTACAAAAACCACATCACTAAATAAGACATTGGTGTATTTTTTTTGTGTTTTCTAATCCATTGTTTATTAAATTGCCCATTTATTGCCCAGTTTCTTTTTTTTTGAATGACTACATTCTTGTTGTCCTTTGAACTTACGGGTGGTAGATTGCTTAATACAAGTTGTCCACCTAATTGCAATACTTTGTGCTCAAAAGTTTTCATCTGTG
>NC_092867.1:15183431-15190155 GCF_032062135.1 Pyxicephalus adspersus | reverse complement strand
ACCCTAACTAATCTGAAAAGCTGTTCTACACAACCCTACAGGACTAAATTGTGATTAACATATTGGTGTAATGCTTTTTTCAAGCACCAGTGGGAGGAATTTATTAATCAAAATATACACCCAGCCAGGTGAAATGGGTGGATAATAGAAGTGCCACCAAGTAGGTTCCAAAAAAATCAATGTTCGCACAAAAACCAAAAAATTACAAAGATAAAATTGAAAAGAATACATGTAAAAATATACACAGAAATAAAATCATAAATTATATATATATGTATATTCCTAAATGGTTTTAAAAACATTGCTAATCCATCAACCCGTAGGTAAAATAGTATAAAAAAGTGTATAAAACTGTAAAAAAAAGTGAAAAAAAATAGTATTTTTGCAAAAACTAACATTATTAAACAGATTAGTGATATGTGTTCACAAGATAATGTTATAGGAACCATTTGGAAAGGAAAAACTTTAAAAACTAAAAATCAAAAACATGCAAGGCAGGAAACTGATATGAGCATTCAATTGAATTTAGATAGATTAGAATATCTAATTAGTGCCCTCTGGGGAGAACAGAGTCAAGACAGAGCTGGTAATATTGTATTGAAGATGAAAAAGCTAGTATTTTTTTTCTGTGCCTGAAAATAATTATAAATATATATGTGGGATATATAATGGATAATTTGGCAGCCATAATTTGAAAAATGTTGGACATTTGTTATAAGGTAAATTAGAACCATAAAAAATATCTCATATTGATTTTATTTTTGGATGGACAGATTACCTGAAATTAGCCTTAGGTAGGAATAGGAATACTGAATAGTTGAAAGGGAAGCTTGTACTCAATTCATTTGATGCCTCACTGACAAGTAAGAAAAGAACAAAGGAGAAAAAGCTAGATGTATATTAAACCACAATAAAATAAACAATTCACATAATTTCATGTAACATAGATAGATCAAATAGGTAGGTCATTCTTATTGAAAACTCCATGGGAGATGAGACCTTGTGACTATACAGAGGATCCCTAGTCTATAGACTGCGAAAAAAATATATACGTAGGTTTAAAGGCTGGCTGTCACTGCGGCATACTGCATACTGCGGCAGAGCGCCGTAGAACCCATGGCACTTGCAACACTGCCTCACACCAGAAATCTATAGGGGAACTTAATGTGCCTATACTTTCCTATGAGATCCTCTTTTTAGGAAGTCTTTCCATCTATTTACAATATGTAACGCGCTCCATAAAGCCCCCGAGGAAGCCTGTAGGCGAAATGCGTCGGGACACAAGACGTTATACCTACGTATATATATTGTATCTGCAATCTATAGACTAGGGATCCTCTGTGGAGTTACAAGGTCTCGGCTTCCATGAAGTTTTGAATGGTAATGACCTAGCTATTTGATCTATGTTACATGAAAGTATGTGAACTGTGCCTTAATACACTTAAGTTTGCTGTGAAAACCCCGGCCTTTTCTCCTTTGTTCTTTTTACTTGTTCTTTAATTGGGGATGGCACCCTTAGATGATACCTGGAGGCTGGATAGTATATCCCTTAACCTATAGAGGCTGCCTCACTGATAATGTTGGTTCCATGGAACCCCAGGGTTTCTCCAGAGGTTGCTAGAAGTTCTTCAAACTGTGGCTGATTGACCTCCCATATGATGATGTCTGCACAGTTCTGGGGCCAACACCACTTGGTAGAGCCAGCTGCATGACTCTATTGTTTTTAGTTGTTGATAAAGGTGGTGTTCTGCGTGGATAGAAAAAGTAAGAATCTACTGTCTTCTGCAGTCATTCCTAACCAGGGTTCCTCGAAAGGTTACTAAGTCTCCCACAAACTGTGGTTGATTGACTTCCCATTTAATGATGTCTCCATAGATCTGGGACCAACATCATTTGGTAGAGCCATCTGCATGATTTTAATGGTGTTAGTTGTCTATAATGGTGGTATTCTAGCCATGATTGTGGGGTGGCTTTTTTCCACTGTAAGAGGCTTTTGTGCATTATGACTCCCAATCAATTGGCTTCAGCAGGGGTTCCCCGAGACATAAAAAGACAAAATTATTTCTAGGGTATACTTATTATGTATTTGGAATTCTTACAGTACACATGTATTGAAAAGAATACAAGGAACATCTGAAAATACTGTTGTTTTGCCCCGGGTATTATCGAAATATCTGCTTTCCATATGGGATAACTGCAAAAAAATAAAATAAAAAAGTCCTCCCTATTCAAGCCACCTTTTATTCTTCTTTTTATTAAAGATATCTAAAGTTTTTTAATGCCTGTCCGGCAGAAATTACTGTTCTATACTTCTATTATTGCTGATCATGTAATACATGCTTAGGCATTTGGAAAGGTAGAGCTTCACATTGGCTGGTCTCCAATCTTTACATGATCAAAGGCTAGCCATAGGGAGACATATGGCACACAATGACTATGCTTCGGTTAGGTTTACCTATTTTCAGAATGTATTATGTAATTTACCTATGTACAGAATATATTTTCATTGACTGATAATACCCAGAACAAAACATTTTAACAATGTAATGTATGTAAAAATAAGGGGATGACTGCAGTTATACTGATGAGGAAACAAAATGATTTGGCAAGTTTTTGAGGATATGTTTGTACCCCTGGCCTGGTTGTTTGATGAAAAACTCTACCCTAGCTAGCTATCATTAGTCCAGAGCGGTGTTCTTTTGCTGCTCAGATAAGTATTACAGGGGCTGATTAGTAAAAAAGGAAACAATGTACAGGGTTTGGGGGAAAGGGGAGGAGTGGGTGGAAGTATATGGAAAAAATGGGGGGCTGCATTTGTATTATAAGCCGTCTTTAATACATAAAGCTTACAGTTGTAGGTGATTTCAATGTCAGTTCATTAAGGACTGCGGACAGTGTTCCATTCCAAGGAGGCCACAAACTTATCAGAATATCATATTAAAACTGGATTCTCAAAGAGCAAAATAGGAAAGAAAATTAATCTGTTCCAGCAACACCATAAAGACCTCGGCTGAAAACACTTCCATAACAAATCCTTCCGCAAACAGATTAGGATATCTGCAAATTAATGGCTAATTAAAACAGGCTGAATTAATCCAATATAATTAGGATTTTCTCTTCAATTATTTATACCCGACATGCAGCTATGTACAGTTTGAATTGGAAGAGTAACAGAATTCTTAGGGATTAGTTCAAGGTTAATTCACATTTATAAAAGGAACTTTATTTAAAGAACTCCAGCCAGGATAAACCCTGTCCTTACAAATGTATAGTTTCAGGTCAAGTCAGGCTTGCTGAGATTAACAAATAAAGAGTTTTGGAATGCCTAAAATACTTGTATTTCCAAGAGAAAATGCAGCTGCAAGTTCCCTCCGGTATTGGGTAACCAAAAGCCTAAGACTTTTGTAAAAGACCCGTGAGCTTTTCTGAGGAAAGTAATTTTTAAGATATAAAAGCACACAAAAAATATTTAAAATTTGTAAATTCAGCATTTTTTCTTTCCTTAAATCATTTCTTAAAGACTTGCAATGTGCTTCTGAATTTGCTGGGGAACTGACCTCCCAGAAAATGTCAATTCCTTTGCCAAACCCCTTTACTCTTTGAATGAGCCGACTCTTCTAGGAGAATTGAATATCTCTGTGCTGGCCCAGCTATTCCACCCCTCCCCTTGCTCCTCTACATAACCTTTTATCTAACAGTCAAGAAAGGAGTGAAGCTTTGTATCTTTAATAATAGTAGATTTTTGGACGAGAGATGACACCAAAATATTATTAAAATCTAACAGAAGAAGGTAGTTTTACCTACCGTATTGTCTGGAAGAGGTTTATACACTACCTGTTCAAAAAAACAAGCCCCCAAACCTGTGGTCATTGTTAAAATTTGAGGTGTCTGTAGGGGCAGTGTTATGATCTGGGGTACCTGTGGTGGCTTTGTTATGATTTAAGGTACCTGTGGTGCCTTTGTTATCATATGATGTGCCTGTGGGGGCTGTGTTTTGATCCGAGGTACCTGTGAAGGCTGTGTTATAAACTGGGTTGGCTGTGGGAGCAGTGTATGATCTGGGGTATCTGTGGGGGCTGTGGTATGAGCTAAGGTACTTTTGGGACCAGTGATATGATCTGGGATGCCTGTGAAGATTCTGTTATGAACTGGGGTACCTTTGGGGCCAGTATTAAGATCTGGGGTGCCTGTGGGGGGAGTGGTATGATCTGGGGTGCCTGTGGGGGGAGTGGTATGATCTGGGGTGCCTGTGGGGGCAGTGCTATGATCTGGGGTGCCTGTGGGGGCAGTGGTATGATCTGGGGTCCCTGTGGGGGCAGTGTTATGATCTGGGGTACCTGTGGGGGCAGTGCTATGATCTGAGGGGGGCCTGTGGGGGCAGTGATATGATCTTGTATGCCTTTGGGGGCAGTGATATGATCTGGGGTACCTGTGGGGGCAGTATTATAATCTGGGTTACTGTGGGGGCAGTGTTATGATCTGGGTACCTGTGGTGGCAGTATTATGATCTGGGTACCTGTGGGGGCAGTATTATGATCTGGGTACCTGTGGGGGCAGTATTATGATCTGGGTACCTGTGGGGGCAGTGGTATGACCTTGGGTGTTGTAGTGTTGGTGCTATCACCGGCGTTTGTGTCAGTTGGTCAGCTCAAGGTTCAACAATGCTTTGTGCCAAAAATAAGGTAATTTGATTACCTTATTAAATTGTGATAAATTGTGAAGGAGTCTTTAACCCCACTAAGATCCTTTGGGATGTGCTAAGAAAAACTTTATTCGGTGGTCCAACTCTCCAATAATTAATACAAAATCCTGGGGCAATTTGAATGCAGCTCTGGATGAAAATAAATGTGACATTGCATGAGCTTATGAAAATGATTTAAAGCTAGGGTCAGTCTTACGAAATGTGCGTCCATTTTTTTGGCCAGGCAGTGTATGTGTGTGTATGTATATATATATATATATATATATATATATATATCATAAGACAAACTGGCGACTGGCAGATCTCCAGGACTGGAAAAGGGCACACACATTGAAATCAACCAATAGGTTGAGGTTGGACTAATAAATTATTTGCCATGTCATCTCACTGCTCCGAACAAAACAAGTGCCCTTTTCACTGCGGAAAATTATCCAAACAACACAAAAACAGCTGTACATATCGATTGTGTTGTGAGTGACATGTCATGGTTCTGTAGCCTCTCGTGCCATTTGGGGAATTTGTGACAACAATGGATTACAGTTAAAGCCTGAATGAGAAAAGATGATAACTTTTCATCTGACAAGCAAACATTTAAACAAAAAGGAAAAGATAATCCCCCTTTAACCGCTTTAAAAGTCATCCTCGAGATACCCCCAGAAGTAAAGCCAGTCACTAAAACATAAGCTTTACTATATTAATATACTGTAGATTCAAAAGTCATTTTTATAATCAGATTTATTTAAAATAAAACCTGGAGATCCATCCATATAACCCTTGTTTCCTAACGGTGCTCCTGCGTTGTCACCCTGGTCTACTGTTGTCACATCACAAAAAACTACCCAAAGATACACACAGCTGTCACTGGATTATATGTAGTAACTGCGTCTAAGCTTTAAGAGATCAGCAGCATTAGGATATAACAAAAAAAATCTTTATATTGGGTTTTATTAAACTGAAGGTTATTTAATTAGGGTTTGCATGTAATGACCGGTAAAACTAAAATGAAACGATTCCAATATGTTTGTTATGTGGAGTATGTACTAATAATATTCACAATTATGTTTATGTCTATTTATGGGTGGACATTGATATATATTTGATATTTGCAGAACTGTTCTATGTAGATTTTTACTGGGTCTTAGATGCCATTTAAGCCAAAAGAAAACCAGAAGACATCTGAAGGTCACAGCTTGCAGAACTCATATTTCAGTGTTTGGTAGATGCAGGTAAAATACTTAATGTGTTTGTATATCTCAGCTGTAGTAAAAGATCTGTGCACTTTTCAGAGATCAACCAATATCACAGACATTACTATGGGGCCCCCACCACATCTATTCCAGACATTACTATGGGCCCTCTCCACTCATACCACCGGCATTACCATGGCACACTTACCGCACCTACCATAGACATTACCATTTTGCGACTATCACACCTACTACAGACATTTCTATGGGACCCCTACTAAACCTATTACAGACATGGGACCACTATCACACATACCACATACCATAAGGTCAACTCAGCAGACACTACCAAAGGCCCCCAACCACTTCCACCACAGACATTACTATGGAGCCACTACCGTACCTACTGCTGACATTACCAAAGAGCCCTCACTTGTCTTATTACAGACATTACCATGGAGCCACTACCACAGGTATTGCCATGGGGTCACAATGACACCGGCCACATTACTATGGGGACTCTACCGCAGACATTTTCTTAGGACCCTTATCAATCCTACCACCGATATAGGAGGCCCTTAGCAGGGTAGGCGCAGGGACACATGACAGGCCTGCTTGTGCTGCCTGGAGAAAAGGGGGGGGGAGGAGTGCAGCGTGGTTTAAAAGTACAGTGAATAGAGAGGGGCTGAGTAGGAGGGCAAGGTCAGAAGTTTAAGGGGTGGGGTGAAATAGATAAAAGGAAGGTGCATCGGAAGGACAGCACAGTTTTTTGGGAAGAAGAAATTCCCACCCACCCGCCCTGTTAGAAGGTGCAAGGTGGCGGTTGAGGTTTGGT
>NC_092867.1:15156566-15183061 GCF_032062135.1 Pyxicephalus adspersus | reverse complement strand
TTATTTAAATAAACGGCTGCTTTGCAGCCATTTTAAACGCATACAGGTGTGGAGTCTTGATTGGAGGTGAAGGGTGTTATGGGGGGTGAGACTTGGTAAGGTGAGGGGTTAATTTGGTAAGTATGGTATAGTGGGGGGAAAAGGGAAGGCAAAGCTACAAGCTAGCCTAATCATGCAGTGGAGCCCCTGCCACATCCACCACAGACATTGCTATGGAACCCCTACTAAACCCACCACAGACATTACCATGGACCCCTCAAACCTCTTTTAAACAGGTTGAAGACTAAGTAACCCTGCAAATAGACCACACTGCATATACAGAGAGAAAGGTTTATTTTTCTTCATTGACTGGACTATATCATTATTTAAAAAGTCTTATCGCAGCATGAAGATCTGGAATAGTTTTAGGCCAGATAGAAAACAAAAAAAAAGTTGATAAATCACCACTATAAATTTTGGACAGATGTAAAAAAATATACAGTTGACATTCAAAAATCCGGCCTTCAATAATCCCGATCTTTCAGTTTTTGACATGGATTTCAGAGTGCATTTTCAAATTGACACTGTTTCTGGAGGCTCTGTATATGTTTGGATGGTGCTGTACTCCAGAATCAGCTGTTAGGTTTTGCTTTTCCTCCATAAAATGAAGCTGCTCATGCTGCTGAGGATGCTGGTACTGTCAGTCATGAAGATGATCATCCTGACAGCCTATCTGCTATTTAGCTTCTTTTCGAGGGTACAGTAATGATTAAAATTCTGTGGCACTATTTTGTTTAGTTGAACTAAAATTCTGTAAAACGGTTTTATTTAGTTGGCGAACATTAAAATTTCATTTACTTTTCCTTTAGTGTCTGTTCATTTAGTGTTATTTCATTTTAATATATACAGCATAAATAACCTTCCAAAATCAGGAATTTTCTAAAATCCGGCGCACCTCAGGTCCTAAGGTTGCCGGATTTTTTAAACTGTACTGTATTAAAAAAAGGATGTTTTAATTAAACTAAATGCAATATTTATTATTATATATATTGACTGGCTTGAGGCAGGGAGGTGACCTAGTTTTATTGCCTAAAGCAGACATATCACTTAAGTTTTTACTTTATATAAAAGTTTAGAAAACCCTCTTACGTAAGGTAAAAAAAAACAAACTTTTTTTTTGGGTGGCGAAAGTTAAAAAGGCCCCTCTCCTTCTGTCTTTATCGACACAGCATTAAATACAGAATGGGAGCACAGGAAATCCTAGAATACCTACGTCACGCATCCCAGGAGGCTTCTCACTGCACCTTCTGTGATGCTGATCTCACGTTTGCGCAATAAGATTGGAGCTCTTTTCCCCATTTACAGTGGCTACGCAGAAAGATGGCATTGCCCAGCACTTCCCCCGTGCCAGGACAAAGGAAGTTTCCAGGACACAACAGGACCCATTCCAGGAAATACTTCATTTTCTTTTACCTGATATCAATCATGCGCACAATGATTGACCCATTTACAGTAGACTATGTCACCTGATCTTGCACCTGCACAATGCCAGTTTGGGTGACATAGGCAGAAGCCGGAAGAAAAAGAAAGATGGCAGCACCCGGCGCTTCCTCCGCACCTGGATGGAGATGTATACCAGGATGGCATGGGATCCAATCCAGAAAAGATCCAGAGGGATTAGGTCAGTTTTGTTTGTTTTGTTTTTTATTAGTTTAGTTCCTTTTTAACTGCAACAGAGAAAATGATGTCACCAAATGTGATGTATATTCTGGTAGGGCTGTTCAAATGAGGACAGAAAATACAGAATCCTTGGCTAAGTAAAAGTATTCCCATGTATGTATTTTATCTGTTTATTTCAGGATTTTTTTCCGGAGTTCAGCTTGAATATTTTTGGGTGGTCAGGACTTTCAAATCTCTCAAGTGAACAGCCAACAGAGGAAGAAAAGTTTCCATTTTATAGTAATGTGTAAGTAAAGCAAAGAAACATTTATACATGTACAAAACTTCTCTGAAAGGCAAGAAGAGAAACATTTTTTTTAAAGGTTGACAGGACAAAAGTAGTTATTAAAGGAAAACAGCGGCACTCTTAAATAATGATGTCTTTAGGCTTTTCAGCTCTTCAACGTCTGTTTCCAGGACAATGATTATATGACTGTAAACTTGAGCAATTTTACAAAAGCACATTAAACAATAGAAGAAATGACTCATTACAATAGAAAATTACACAGTTTGGCATCAACCTAAATTACCCCCATCAGTGTAATTTTCTTTATTTTAATTCTTTTATAAAGATAATTCTAATTTATGTATTTTTTGTACAATCTTCTGATTTAGTCTTCACTAATTATTACCTGCTACAGACTTGAATTTTAATAAAGACCTCTCATTAAATGTTACCCTTCAGCATCAAGAACCAGCACAAACATTGAGGTTATGAGTATGACGGTAAGTATACTGAACTCTTCAGAATGAGAGGAGGTAAGGAGCAAAGGGGATTAATGCAGAATCTTGAAAAAAGTTCTTGAAAAAGAAATACTAAAATGTCTCCACTAGTCTGGTTAAAGTATAAATTAGTAAAGATATAGGGAAGTCCCATGGCCACATCAAGGCACCAATGGTAAATGCCATATGACCACATCACAGCACCAACAAAAAATGCAGTCCATGACTCCAAGCAAGGCTTTCTCAACCTTTTCACCCCTGAATAACCCTAGAAATTATGTTCAGGTCTCCGTGAATCCTTGAAAAAAACCTTTAGATCTTGGGAAACCCCTGATAAAACCAATTTTGTTGGAGTGGGGTGAAAAAGCCTTCTAAATTGGTAGCCAGTGGAAAGAATATCACCCTACAAAATGACTAGATTACCACCTTAAACACAGCTAAAAACCTTTGGAACTTCTGGAGGAACCCTGGTTGGGAATGGCTGCTCTAAACAACATGAATCCTCAACTTTCCGACATACACTATCCACCAATCATCCATAATATTACAACTACTGACAGGTTGGTTGAAGATTAAAACCTGTCAAAGGGTGGAAAATATTAGGCAGCAAGTAAACAGTCAGTTCTTGAAGGTGATGTACTAGAAGCAGGAAAGTTCTCTTTAACCCTAATCAGTAAACCAACTAAAACAACCTAAAATAAAAAATTATAATCACCTAAAACACAGGCAAACTAAAAAAAATCTACCTAGCCTATAAGCTTTTGATTCAGTTATGTACACTAATGTTGCCTTCCTTGATTTCATATATTTGCAGTTGCAGATCCCATGCATTTGCGTATTATAGCTCAGTGTTTCTCAACCAGGGTTTCATGGAACCCTATTGGTCCTCCAGAAGTCGTTTGGGGTTTTTTGAGAAATGTACCGCTCTCAGGTCAGTTTAACTGATACCAATGATCTTTTTGGCTATCTGTAAAGGGTGACACTCTGGCAAGCAATGTAGGAGGAATTCTTCTTACTAACCACCATGCTAATAGCCATGTCTCTAAAGGTCAGAAGTGCTCACAATCTAATGTCTGTAACAAAGTCCAAGGCCATTTTTTAGGGGGAAACTTACCATCATGTTTTTGGTATGTGGGAGGAAACCCCAATAATTAAAAAAACACAAGGAGAAAATATAAACTCCATGCAGGCAGTGCCCTGGCTGGGATTTGAACCTAGGACCTAGGATTCCAAGAATTTTACATACAAGCACTGTAAGTATCTGAATTTGACCAGGTATGATTTTGTTTTTTTAAAATCAACATACAGAGCCAAATATTTGTGCTGCACTGACCATGAACTTTATGCTTTAGGTTTTGGATATACAGGTATGCTGGACCTTTGCAGAGAGATCACTGTCCACACAAGGAACAAGGACAGGTTATTCTACTCAGGAAGTATTTGGTTTAAAAAAAAAAACACAGAAAATAAATTACCTGGAATTCCTCTTTAAGCAATATTTCACATGCCTGATAATGCCTCCAGCCCCGTGGATCCCTTTATAGGTGACTTATAAGCTATTTGGTTAAATGACTACTCACCGCATTTGATTAAATCCATTTTTTCACATTCCCTGTTTTGTCTAAAAATAAAAGCTCTTATGGGTAACATACTTCCTAAATTGCCCATTTAATACCAGCCAGCCTGACTACATGAATTATCTTTGAGTAAGGTTGGCAGCACCCAACAAGGTATTCAATCTGAATTTATTGTGGGAGACAGGAGAGTAAAACACTGTGTGTGTGCATGAGCCACTGAGCAGCGAGGTTTTAAAACCGACTTCAACTACAGGTGTTCAAAGAAAGGTGGTCATCCGGAACCGGGGCTAACCGTGTGAGATATCAAAGAGATCCACGCTGAAAGGACAGCAGTGCTTATATGAAGCTACTGCACAAAGTCCAACATGCCGCAGGTTAGTGTAAAATCCACTTCGGGAATGTTGAAGCGTGACTAAATTTTTAGATCTTTACCATCCAATCCCATGTTTTCAGATGCACCTGTCCTTTCACAAAATCAGGAATCAGAAAGGTAGTTCTACTATTCAAATGGAGTTATGTTAAAACTTTAAATTCACACATATTGGTTTTTCCAAGGACATCTTGGAACATACTTTGGATCCTGCTGATAATACCTCCACTGCCTAAAATACACCATGCTCATAAATAAGAAAGAAGCACTTTTCAGGAAACCTCCTCAATGCTGTTTTCTTAATGTTCAGTTAATGTTCAGTTTTGGAATATTATCCATTGATCTTAAAGCACATTATGGTGCTCCATGCTGTGGCTGCAGGCCTATCATCATCATATACAATGCAGGATCAGTAGTCCTGTACTGCAGGTGATGACATTTATGACCATAGGTACTCCTTCATGCTTGCTCATTCCAGCCTGGTCAATCAAGATGGCCGAAAGAAGAGCGAGTAGTGATGTAGGCACCAGCAATGAAGCAAAAAAGGTGAGTTAATTACCTCCTTAAGGAGACACTGCCCCAATAAATCAATTGCAAACCTATTTTATGTACCTTATTTTGAGATTCCATACTGGCCCAAAAACCATTCTTGAGCTTTGCCAGTGTTTTGCTGTTAGATGCTGCCATCTAAATTATAATGCCAGTAGTGCAACTGAAGGGCAAACCCTGCTCCAAGGTCAGAAGACTTCCAATATCTTTAGAAAATGGTCATGGCCAAATAAGATTGTCGGTAAAACATTTGTGGCTGCAGTTGCTTGGATACATTGATCCCTTGGATGCATAGCTCTCTTTCTATGCACCTCTGAGCTGCAAGGAGTATTCTTACATGGCTGCAATGGAGCCTGAGGATAGAATATGATGATGTGACAGGTATAATGGGATAGAAGATACAGCTGAGCTTGTGGAACCAACTCTTCCTCAAGCAGTAAACTCCCCAGCCAATTCAAAGAACATTACATTTTGTTGGGACACACAGTCAACACTCTCGCTAGGATCTGGGCTTAACCTTCCCTAATTAGAGATGAATGAAACTTTAAACTCTTCAACAAGCTGCCTGAAGCTTGTAGAAATATTACCAAATGCTTTGCAAACCTTGCAATAAACACAGCTCTAACCCAAGCCCAAGAACAATGATCATAACTCTACTATAGATAATTTGGTTTTTGCACCAAGCCCGTTATACCAGGCCAGATGGGACAAAATCACTCTTGAGTTACCCTCCCAACATCCTGCAAAGAGCATTATACGGTTAGGAAGGTACATAATTGTACATTTTTACTGCATTTCAGCTTATGCCTATGCTGGAGGAACGATGAAAATGATGTCCTCTAAAATTAGCTTTATTAGGCTCCCCGTTTACTTCTAGCAGGCAATAAGCAGTACAGTTGTTCTCTCCCCGAGTTGTAGTAAACAAAGTGAATTCATACATTTCCACTGCTTGAGCAAGTCCCAGGGTGCCAATGTACTTTCCACAAAATATTATTATGTTTACATAGTCAGTTTATTTTGTTCTGCATACCTTATGAAAACATATAACAAGTTACCCTAAGAAATGAAATTCCCCATGGTGGGATTTTTAGTTTATCGTATCTCCGCGTTGCGTAAAATAAAACAGAGGATTCATAAGCTGGAGAGGCCTCGTCATCTTTAAGTGCTATTGAAACAAACATAAAAATTCAAGAGAGAGAGAGAAAGAAAGAAAAAGAAAGAAAGAGGGACTTAAATAGTTTTAAAGCATTGACTGGGCTGATCTTTAAAACCTTGTTAGCAATGGCCAGTTTTATGGGGATTAAAAAAAATGATTGGCATAAAACAAAAAGAAGAAAATACTTTTTTCATCCATAAGCTACTTTTCTTAGAATGGGACAAATTATTAGAAATCATTTATTATAAATTCTTTGTTTTTTTTGTGCTGTGTGGTTGTTCAGCAATGCAGATCCCACGCAGTCTTAAAGTGACGATTTAGTGCAGCCCAACATTGGCAGTCATTGGACACTAATGGTGGCACCGCTCCTTCTGTCATTTTACAGTGCTTGGGTTTATCAACTGTCTGCTAGATCTGACCTCTGTCACATAGGAGAATATTATGTGCTACCCCAGTGTTTCTCACCCTGGGTTCATTGGAACCCTAGGTTTCCACCGGAGATTGCTAGGGGTTCCATGAGCAATGAGCAGTTTGGACTTCTCAGGTAAGTTTGACTTACACCAATGATCTTTTTGGCTGTACGGGTGACATTCTTCCCAACGATCATCACATAGATGCACTGTGAGCTGTGGATTTAGTAATTATTGTAGGGTTTCCTAAAACCTTAACATTTTTATAAAGATTCCTCAATGTTAAAAATTGTAAGTATGGATAGCAGTTAGTAGTGGGCAATACTGGCAAGGTTAGTAGGAGTTCGGTGAAACAGCACAGCACAGATTATCTATAGATAATAATAATTCTTTTAAAACCATATTTTTAACAACTAGTAATTAGTGTTGGTCGAATATCTCTGTGGATCGCACACTGCTCTCAAAGAATGTGACCGCGGCTGCATTCATTGAGAAGATCCCGGGGCCACTATGCTAACAAGTATCCCTTTTCATTCACTTCTAGTGCTCTGTGATTGGCTGGGAAAAGGAAAACCCTGTTGACGCTTGAGCTGTCATCAGGGTTTACCTTTCCTCACCCAATCACAGAGCACTAGAAGTGAATAATGGGGTGATTTGTCCTCATTTAACCTCTAGTGCCCGGGGATCCCACACTGACAGGACAATTCCCATGGCTGTGTGGTAATCATCCTGCATTGTTGGATAACCTGTAAAAAAATAAAAGTTAGTTACACAAATCACACACAATCAATAAATTACTGTAACGTTAATTTTTTTTTTTACACATTTTTTACACGCTAATTTGTGCCGTGTTTTTCAGGCCGGGTCTAGTTGAATTCGAACAGCCATATTCTGGTCGAAAAAAAGGACAACCCGAATTCGAACACCAACACTTCTAGTAATAGCACTTTAAAATAAAACCGTAACCAGGCTATGTATGTATGTGAATATTTAGGCAGTAAGCTTTTTGTACCATATGACATGGAACCAGTATTGGATATTGGGTGCTGTAGTATGATTGAACCATTTCTTGAGCCATTGTGATAATGAGCTGTGGAATATGTGAAGCATGGAAGAATATTTTGCTATGGCTTATTGATAAGAAATTTAAGCCTTTGGCTGCATGATAATTGAAATAAAAGACAGGTAAGGCCAGACTTTGAACAGGACAGGTACACAAGGCGAATTCCCTCCCTCTCACAGTGTTTATTTGTATAGCTTTCCTTGCCAGCAATCATATATGATATCTGATTAATGCCTTAGTGGGCTGTTCTTGGCCTTTTCCACTTCCTAATTGTTGCCAACAGCAAAGCTGGTACTGGCAATTTTCTGATTCTCAAAGTTACCTGTTATATGCCATTTTGTTTCAAATCAATAAAACAGTGGCCTTGGAACCAAATTAGTTTTAGAGTTTTATTAGACAGAAGAGGGACAAGGTATCCTTGTTTGAAACATCTGTCACTTTATCAAGCCAATGCTTTTCAACGATGATGAAGGCACCACTAGCTATATTAGCAATATTTTTCACCAGCACGAAATCTTCATGTCAGAAAAAGCCTCGTCCTTTTTCAAGGTCACGCTGTATTAAAGAAAGGACCCTCTGCAGTTATCTTTGGTATTACATGGTGACAAAGATGCAAAATAAAATTGTGTAAAATTGTTAAAACCCCTGCCAGGTAATTGTTGCTTTCTGTATACCATTGGAGACATTTTTTCTTTATTTCCTCTCCCAAAAAAAAAAAAATGTAAATTAGACAAATTTTACCATTGAGAAAATTCTCCTCTTAAAAGTTGTATCAATACCAGCTGCCCCAACTGTAATCCTTCCTCTTGTTCAGGGGACAACTAAAATTCTGAATTTTCCTTTCTTTTTCTTGGTGATCATAAATAGAGAATGGTGAATTTACCCAATCAGGGCATGGAAAGCAAGAGAAATTTGATAGATGGTCTAATCCAGACTTTCACATTTTAACTTTAGTTACTATATCCATTGATCACAGCACATTCGTGTGGTGGTCAATGAGAAAAAATATTTTTTTATTGCTGGCCATTGGGAAGAATGCCACCCTTACAGATAGGCAGAAAAATCATTGGTGTCAGTTAAACTGCCCTGAGAGGGACAAATTGCTTAAGGAACCCCTATTCTATATTATACCTAGGATATATGAAATGCATAGGATGTATGCAACTGCAAAGAAGTGAAGTTTTTCTTATTGTTTTTTGTGTTTTAGGTTTTTTTCAGTTTTTTTGTTTTACTTTGTTTTAGTTTTTTGCTGGTTAGCATTAAAGTGTTCCTAAGAATATTCCTGCTTCCAGCAGATCACCTTCGAGAACTGACTGTTAACTTCTTCTCTATATCTCATCTTTTTCACCTAACTTGTCAGTGGCTGTGATATTCTGGATGATTGGTATATAATGTATGTCACATAGCTGAGAATTCATATAGTTCAGAGCAGCCATTCTCAACCAGGGTTCCTCCAGAAGTTGCTAGGGGTTCCTCAAACTGTAGCTGATTGAGGGGGCATGGTCCCACAATGGAGGCTTGAGCACGCTGTGTCTGTGACCTCTGTGCAGCCGGCAGCTTTTTATCAGTCTGGTCACCCGGCTACGAGCTACCCTGCCTCACCCGCTCATGCCTCACAAGCAGAAGACACCAGGAGCCTCTAGGTGTCATAAACCGCTGTCTCAGACAGTTTTTCACGCTGGCTGCGGATCCCCCTGCAGCTGCTGCAAAATCCAAGATGGCGCCGCAGTGTGCCTCAACACACACAGACGCTGAGTCTGATGAGGATGCCTCAGCTGATTCTCCTGCAACCTCCTCTGAGCCACCCTGCAGTGTGGACCCATGCCCTCTTAGTCCTATGTTGTTACCTGTATCTTCAGCTACACATATGGAACCACAAGTAAGTGTCTACCCCTCAGTTCACCTAGAAACTAGATTGAATCAACTCCCTTCCAAAGATGATCGAGCACGGGTGGTTAATGAGTTGGCCACTCGGATTGAGAATTCACTGAAGAGGGAAATAGAGGGGCTGCAACAGCAGATTTTAACTGTTACTACTAGAGTTACTGTTCTTGAGTCTGGGTCCCCCAGTGTGGAGACCCGTCTTTTGGCATTGGAATCCTCCTCTACTACTATAAAGTCTCACCTTATCTCCCTTTTTTTGCGCACAGAAGATAATGAGAACAGAAACTGCAGAAACAACATCAGAATTAGGGGCATCCCTGAAGCTACTGCCAACACAGACCTAAGGTCCACTGTTACTGCTATTCTTAACAGCTTCTTAAGCCAGTCGCCAACAGCTACCCTTGAATTGGATAGGGTTCATCGAGTGAATGGGCCAAGGGTTGCTAACAGATCTACCCAGAGATGTACTATGTCGATCGCACTTTTACAATATAAAAGAAGAAATAATGCGTCAAGCGTGGCGGAATGGTCCTATGGACTTTTATGGGGCACCGGTTCAATTATTACCAGATTTATCCAGCCACACATTTGAGAATGCTCCGGGTATTGCGACCCCTGTTGGATGTCATTGGCACAGCACAAGCTTCCTACAGATGGGGTTACCCATTCCATTTGTTGATTACTAGAAACGACTCTATCTTTGCGTTACATAGGCACTCACAGCTTCCAGCTCTATTTGAGTTTCTACAACTGCCACAGATTGAACTTCCAGACTGGTTGGCAATGCCACCAAGGAGCGCAAGACCGCAAAATACTCAAGGCAGACGGCAGACTGGCCGTACAGGTCCATTGCTCTGTCCACAAGTTGGACCTAATGAGGCCTAAGTATTATGATAATGCAAATTGGCCTATTCAACTGTTGGTAGTATGAGTATATGGTTTAGTAATCCTTAATAGGTCGCTAGTACTTTGCACTAGAATGCTATATTTGCACTAGAGGGTATATTTCTGTTGATGAATATTGTTTGTTACCTAGGTAATAATACTGGGTGATTGTAAGTATATGGTTGACTACTGTTGGTTTGGGTGACTCTGGTGGAGATGTGCAAGCATCTCCATCTGAACCGAAATCTTCCTCCTGGAGATTAAATGACTCTTTGTTCGATACACCGGAGATACGTGAACAAATTGAGGCTGAGCTCAGGTCCTACTTTGCAATTAATGCTTCTTCTGTGGATAATCCGCTCCACCTTTGGGAGGCACATAAATGCTATATACAAGGTCTGTTCATTCAGTTGGGTCATAGGTGCAAAAGGAGAGAGAAGGTAAACTAAATCAGCTTTTGGCAGAGTGGCATGATTTAGAAGCCACTCATAAAATGCAGCACATGGTGGAAATCAAGCAGCAAATCGTGGGTATAGGAGAGCGTATTGGAAAAATGCTACGGTGTAAAACCAAATTTTTGCTTACCAAGTGCAAGGGATATTATTATGAATATTCTAATAAATGTGGCAGGGCTCTAGCTCAAGCACTTCGGGAAAAGAGGACAAAAACCTATATTCCTAGTATGAGCTCCCCATCGGGCGGAAGGGTGCACATCTCTTCAGACATTGCGGAGACCTTCAGGTCATTTTTCGACAAATTGTATAATTTGGACAGGAATGCACACTGGGAAAGCACCTGGCCCTGATGGCCTAACCTTACTGTACTATAAGAAATTTCTTTTCTGTGCTCTCACCACACTACTTAACAGCGTTTAATGCCTTGACTGAAGGAATGGCGCTGCCCAGGGATACATTGGCAGCACATATTTCCTTAATACTTAAGCCTGACAAAGATCCCAGCTCATGCTCTAGTTATAGGCCAATTTCCCTCTTAAATTGTGATATTAGGCTATTTAGCAGCCTGACGCCCTTGATCCAATCTATTATACACCCAGACCAGAGAGGTTTCCTACCGGGCCGAGAGGCTAGGGACAATACGGTAAGAACACTAAATTTGATCAACTATATCCATTCACAGAAGGTACAGGCAATGTTGTTGGCGGCAGATGCTGAAATAGCCTTTGACCGTGTTGACTGGGAATTTTTGAAATATACCTTGGTACATATAGGTCTACCCCCGGCCTTGGTGACCTGGATTGGGTCTGTATACTCCACCCCAACGGCGTAGGTCAAAGTAAATGGTTTATTGTCCAGACCCTTCTCCATCAGTAATGGCATACGACAGGGGTGCCCCTTTTTTTTTTTTTTTTACTGGTCTTGGAACCTTTTTTGAGGCATATCAGGGCAAACCCTAGTATCCACATGATTAATGTTCAAAATCAGGTGCATAAAGTGGCTGCTTATGCAGATGATCTCCTGATCTCCTGTTTTTTGTTTCATCTCCTAGGCTCTCTCTGCCCAATCTACTAACCAAGATTAGTAGGTACTCAATGTTAGTAGGTACTCAATATAAAATCAATCTACATAAATCGGAGCCACTGTCCATCACATTATCTGATAGGATCGTGGAGTCTCTGACACCGTATTTTCCCTTTAAATGGGCGAAATCCACCATAACATATCTGGGAACTAATATCCCTGGAGAATTGTCCTCGGTGGTTAACTTGAATTTTCTGCTCTTATTAAATGCGGTGAGGAGAGACTTACAGCGGTGGAAACAACAAGCATTCTCCTGGTTTAGTAGATGCAACATATTGAAAATGAACATGTCTACTATACTTGCTCCAAACCCTCCTGGTCCATATATACTACAACAAGTACTATATGAATTTAGCCAGGGGTTTCTCCGCTTTGTCTGGGGGGGTGACAACCCCCATATCGGGCGACGGATCTTACGGTTGCCTAAGGTGGGCGGCGGTATTGCCTTTCCTGACCCTCTATTGTACCAAAAAACGGTACATGTGGGGTGCTTGATAGACTGGTGCAGGAATGGCGGTCACAAACCTTGGGTAGCGCTCGAGGAAGCTATTTCTTGTACCCCATTAGCGGGGGATGTGTGGTCCCCACCAGACACACTTCTTACTATTCTTAAGCTACCTCTGATAGGAACAACTCTACGTATTGTGCAGAAGTATTTCCGAATTTCTGGAGTGAGTACCTACCCCTCCCCATTATCTCCTATTTTGGGGCATCCAGGGTTTCAACCTGGTATAACTGACCCCAGGTTCCGTTCTTGGAGGGAACAGGGAATTTTTTGGGCATCCCATTTTTTGAGGAGTACAGAATGGACGAATATTTCTGATCTGTCAGCTGCTCACGATCTTCCAGAGTTGGATGTATCGCGTAGTTTACAATTGCATCATTTTCTCTGCTCCCTCCCACTACCATCCAATTTTGTGCGTCCTCTGTCACAGGTGGAATTAGTGTGTGTGGCCACGGGCCCCGTTCGGGGAACTCTCTCTAGTCATTTCAGCTGCTTTTGACGGACCTCACCCCCTCATCTTTACCATTTTTAAATAAATGGGAATTTGACCTTAATTCTACATTCTCCCCAGAACAATGGGAACGCTTTTTGTACACGGGCCACAAGGCTGCTCCTAGCAACTCTTATCAGGAATTGAATTAAAAATTACTCACACAATGGTACAGCGTACCGACGGTGCTAGCTAAAATGTATCCGGGAGTGGATGATCGATGCTGGCGTTGTGAAGCTGAAGCTGGTAGTCTACTCCACATATTCTGGGAATGCACAATATTAATACCTTTCTGGTAAAGGGTGGCACCGGTTATCGATGAATTGATAGAGGTGGATGTACGCAACAGACCTGAGCTAGCCCTTTTGCATTTGAATGATTGGTCTAAAAAGAAATACCACAACTCTCTGTTTAAGGATCTTTTAAATGCTGCTAAAGCCTGTATTCTTTCAGTATGAAAGAAGTTTTCTCCCCCCACCCTGTCGCACTGGTTTAGAAGGGTGAACGAGATTATGACGATGGAAGATTTTATTACCTCCCGTGATGGGAGATCTGATAAATTTCATAAAACCTGGTTTTATTGGATAAAATATAACACCACCCAGGCGTATCTTTCAGTACAAAGCGAGGCTGATAATGCTGATGATATATTTTGATAACGAAGCTGCTATTGAACTTGTCATTCTATGCTCCCAATCACACTGTATTTGGCCAGTATTTAGTCAGGCTGGCAATGCCATGTCCCGCGCCCAAATTCTATCCCTCTCTTTGTTTGTTTTGTCTATATTATGGAAATTATCAGTGATCACTCATTTCAAATATAGCCTGTTAGCAATATGCATATTTCGATGGGAATGATGTTTATTTTGGATGATTGTATGACTCAATGTTCAAATGTTCAAAATATTGGGTATAACAGGGGTTCCCCAAGACTTAAAACAATTTCAAGGGTCCCAAAGGTCTGAAAATTATTTCTGGGGTTCTGCAGGGGTAACATAATAGAAAGTCTGGGTTACAGTCAGGGACTGCATTTATTGTTGGTGCCTTAAGACGGCCATATGACACTTTTCATTGGTGTGTTTATTTGACCAAGTGACTTCCCAATATATTTACAAATTTATTTATTCATAGAAAATCATTTAGAGAGTCTTAGCAGTCATTAGGAGAGTCTAACTGCAAATCCAAAATGAACCCCTAGAAACCTCTGGAGGAACTCAAGTTGAGAAACACTGGTCTAGCCCTTCCCCAATCAGGCCACATCTAAAAGAAAAAGTTTTTCCAAGAAACACACCTCAAATAAATAACTTTACTGATATAAGGTTACGTGATGCTGAAACCCGTAGAATGTTGTCGAAGATTCCCAATGCTGTTATTGTCTGTTCTAGAAGCAGCAGCAATGTAAAATATATTTTCTCGAGATGTTCTCTATTGATTAATATCGAGAAACAAGATACAATGTTTGTTCATCTTTTCATGTTGTTTGTTTCAATAGCGAGTTCACTGATTTTGTGTCTTTTATCCCAAACCTCAATATTACAGTGCTGTGTAATATGGTGGCACTATATAAATACTGTTTATTAATAGTAATATTAATATTTCTTCTATTTTGTGCTTTTGTATTAAAAGGTATTGTTTCCTTCCATCTAAATACCTAGGTGAAATTTCATCTCAATAAAGTCTTCTGTTCTTCTAAAGTTCTAAGTCATAGTTTTTTAAGTTTTAGGACCTATTCACAGTTGTGTGTGTGTATTTTCACAGGGGCTATGTGGATTCCATTGGGCATGCCCATTCATTTTTAAAAAGTGTGTTTCCATAGACCAAAAAGTGCATGTCTTATGTTTTTCCAGAGCACCAGGGTCAGGTCAGGGTCAGGTGTGCTTGTTTTGTCCCTGTATATCTGTTAAATCACCAATTAAAAAAAGGGCATTGACGCATAAGATGAAATGACGCTAAGAAGTGCATGCAAAAGTGTGAATGCTGCCAATTATTTTTAAGTCACAGATTAGGCATACAGACTTCCCTTGATACATGTTTGTTCTGGGGTAGTGACCTAGTAATCTAGCATTTTCAGGACAAGCTCAACATAGGCAGCTCTCCACATCTCTCACAACTGTTCTTCTGATTTCAAGGATTTTACATTTTTACTGCCTAATAAATTGATTTATTAAGCTTGGTGAATCAACAACCTAGACATAAGTGTTGGCTTTTCCAGCAAAATCATATTGAATCTTTATAGAAGGTGGCTGCTTGAAAATTCTTTTTATACTTCTTAGTGTAAAAACGCACATTTCAAAGCTTCCATCGCTTTCATGATTTTTGTAACCACTTTAGGCTAAGAAAATGAAAAACATGTTTTTTTTTATTTGGAAGTTTTATATAACCCATCAGGCAAACATAAAGTAAATCATAATAAAGGAATCTCATTCTAAGAGAAATAAAAAATCTGTCCTGAAGACCAGCTTCAGAAAATTCTTGTGCATTGGGTGTGGTTTTGGTAGTTTCTGAATCACTGGCCGAAAACAAGTGTTGATATGGGGTAAAGTAAAATATCTTGGTCATGGATTCAGGAAGGTGGGTATTGCAGAACAGGTGATGCCCCTTCTGATCCTAGCTGCCTGATCACCACCAAGCTAACGCAAATTTGGGAAAACCAGGGAACCGGCACATCCCAGCTTCCCTTGTGTGCTTTTAGAATTAATGAACTCGGGTATTACATCACCCCAGCATGGCCAATCAAGATGCCTGGAGATTTTCTTCAGAAAGTAATAGAAAGGAATATAAAGGGGCCCTGTGATGAAATTGGGATAGGTCAGTAATCCCAGGTTTAGAGAATAGAGCCAAACTGGTAAAATAAATCACCTATAACAATCAGTAAAAGACAGTGTTATATTCCGATTCTTCCAAGGTAGCTGATAATCCAACATTCCTACCACAGTCATATTAGGGCTTGGGTTAGGGGTGACTGACTTATCAATAAAGTCAGTGACAACTTATATTATTCTAAACCTAATAAACAGAAATACAGATCTCATATAAACTTGGATGATGGGTAAGGACCAGTAGATGAGAAGAAATCCAAACCCTACTGCTTGGATCTCTTCTTTTCTATGAATCTCCACTGGGCACCAAAGGCTTTGTCCCTACAAGCTCCAGTGCTGGAAATATGGCCCTGTCCGGAACACTATGCTTTTGATTAGTGAGAGGAAACTAATTAACCTTCATGCAGAACATACTACAGGTCCTTGATTAGGAACAACGGCCAATGCCAGACAGGCCCCTTCTAAACCCATGCACTCACCTCATCTGTCTTCCATCATTCCTTCCTGTGTCAGGTTGTGTTGGACTCTGGGGGTATCAATGACATTTAGTCATGTGAAAACCTTTACATCTGGTGACTAGAACCTAAATCTGATTTAAACCTAAAGGAGTGGCTGGGGAGTGATGGCAGGGCAAGTATCAAAGGGTGGAGGTAGGTAGTAGCTAGGGTGCTAATAGGACAAGGTGACAATGTCTCTTTAAACAACTTGTGTGCTGTTTTCTATTTTCAATTTTTTAATGTTTTTTATGGAGCAATAACAACAAAAAACACATCATATATTCTGTTATGGAGCAGAAAATTAACAATTGCTTATTAGAATAAGCAACATGTGAAATTGTTCCCACGTTGATACGCTTGAGCACAGGGAATTGTGGTGAAAGGAATAAAGGAACTTTTAAGAAATTAACGAGTAAACAAGATTAACTTACTCGATCCAATTTCAGAAAGGCTTGTATTTATTTCTTTGATTATTAGCCCGATGATAATATCTAGAAGCTTTCCAGATAATCCTTAATTGCTGATGGGCCTGCAGTTCTGCTTTCATAAACAAACAGCCCAAGAACAAGAAGCAGACCTTGTCATAAAAGTCGCTGCAGGTGGCAATGTCTGGAGCTCCTCACTGCAGTCCTTAACCAACGTATTCAGCTAAGAGTGCACAATTTTAATTGCTAATTTCTGAGTGCAGCAACCCATACCAACCAATCAGAAGTCAGACTAGGGCAAAGTAAATTCTGTTAAGTAATATACTCTTAAAAAATCATTACAAGTACTTTTAAAGCAACCGGTAAAAGATCTTGAATTGTGTCTACTATGATCCCCTGCAAAATGGTGCTTAGACTGGGAGAGGAAAGGCCAGTCGCCCTCTGGCACATTACACATGTGGTGACAAGGAGCATAAAAAAAGAGAGAGCAGAAGAATAATGACTCAATGTTCTGATCCTTTTTTACTGTCCAATCAAAAGGCTCTAGGCATCCTTTTGACAAAGCTGTGCTGCTGATACAGTGGAATAGTAAGAGTTGATCTTGGCTGAGTTCGGTCTGCTGTGAGTTCCATGAACGTTCTTGATGAACTATTAGCAAACCCAATCTCTGCAAATACATATCAGTGAATGCTGGCCAATGTTTACCCAGAGGATCAGGTCCGTAAGGTCTTTAAATTGGCGAATCTGTAAAATTCACTATGAACCCAACATATTGGTGAACTAAATATCAGCAAGAACAAATGCAAGCTTTCTAATTAAAATACTAAAGCTGGAAATCCTAACACTGTCTGCAGTGACTTACTAATTCTTTGTTTCAGCAGTTCTAGTCACACATCTAAAATTGGCATGCAGATAACTGTGTGGCTGGTTGTGTGACAATTAGTTGAACACCAGAGTTGCATATTTATTCTCGGTCAGTGGCGGATCAGAACACCAAACAGAATGAAAAAATCCTAAAAAATGAATGCAGCTGCCACATCTAAAAATTTGCAATATAATATTTTTTGTTCCTGGGTTTTAACACATTTCAATGTATATAACACAGAAGCTTGAAATTTAGATATTGCCATTCTACAGAATGTACAATATCTCACCCATAAGTTTGTCTTTGTGGCTGAACGTTAAATAAATCTACTGCTTTCATAATATGGCAAAAATCCAATGCTGCCCTGGTCGCTTGGGTAAAATCCAACACTGCATCACTCATAGAATACCGTTGACTATTGGAAATATTTGTTGTATCAGTTATTCTTTTTTCTTTATCTCTAGGAGGAAAAAAACAATTGCATGATACAGTGAAATTCAATACCAGTACGCAGTTGGAGCACGTCTCCCAAAAAGCAATAATGCTGTGAGAAAGAATGGATCATTAGGCACAGCAAGCAGTAATTACATTTACACAAATATAATAGATTTCAACAACAAGACCCCAAACCAAACATTTTTGCAAAAATATATTCAGACTATTGTTCCCATCAAAGGTTTTTGTTTGGTCTCATATGATTATATTCTGTGTTAGCTGGCAATATTGTTCCTTAATGGCTGGGTTTCTTTGTTCAAGATTAGACATTTGTACGGCATATAATAAAGGAGAACTCCATGGAAGTAAAAAAAAATACAAAAAACTTTAGCAATGTATGCAGATACAAAGTAATAAATGTGTTTGTAAATAATGAATAATACTGTGGACCTGATTTATTAAAGTTCCCCAAGGCTGGAGAGAATACACTTTCATCAGTGAAGCTGGGTGATCCTGGAGACTTGGAATGGATCTGGTCCAGGATTGAAAATATTTGTTAGCAAATAGCTAATGACTTTTAGGACATCTATTCCAGGTTTGCTGGATTACCCAGCTTCACTGATGAAATTGTATTCACTCCAGCCTAGGAGAGCTTTATTAAATCAGGGCTCTAGAGTGAACTAAAGTTCTCAGATGATTCAGGGCAATTATTCAGGTTCACTTTTATGACCCCTCCCCATCTTTGACCTATGCCTAAAGCCCAATTTCAGTTTGTTTGTCTGTTTTTTAAATAAGTAGAAAAAAACAAAAAAAACAAAATATCACTTTAAGGTCCATCATCGGGGGTAAGGCATGTTTAGTAATAGATAAGTTCTCTATCAGACAGCAGGCTCCTTTTCATTAAGTGACAAACTGACAAAGGTAAACCCCCTTAAAATGTGGTGTCCTGTTTAGTATTCACACATAAACTGAAAGATATTCACTGCAATGACTACACGCTAGATTAAACTTTATCTACAAGCTATCTGCATAATATTATCAAAAACATGCTAAGCACATGGGACTGCCAGGGACTTGTTGTATGGTACAAATATTTTGTATGAGAACACTTGAGCCCTTTTCTAGTTTTCCTTTGGGAAGATTAGCCTAAACCAGCAATTCTCAACCTTTTTACTCCAAGGAAACCTTGACAAATTTTTCAGGTTTTAAGGAGTCTCTGCTCAAATTAATTTATTGGGGGACAATGGGAAAAAGCCGATTAAATTGGTGGCCATCAGAAAGAATACTTTCTTTATGTTGATAGTTAGAATTCCATATACATAAATAACTAAATAATGCAGCAAACTCCAACTAATGGTATTGGCCCCAGAACTATGCAGTCATCATCAAATGGCAAGTCAATCAGCTAGTGTGCAAGGAACCCATGATGAGCCCATATGACATTTTGCCAGGGACATGTTTAACACAATGGACACCAAGCAAGGAATATTTCTAGCACAGGGTGGGATAGCATTGTGGCTCAGTGGCTAGAACTTTTGCCTTGCAACACTAGGGCCCCAAGACAAAAAAGTATCTGTATAGAGCACTTTTTCTTAACTTTTTAACATGGTTGAACTATCAAAATAACTTTTAGGTCTTTAGGGAACCACTAATATAATTATTATATCCACAGCTCACAGTCTATTAGTGTGGTAATCATTAGGATAAATGGTTTCCTTATTACTGCCCATTGGGAAGAATGCCACCCCTACAGGTAATTAAAAAGATCATTGGTGTCAGTTAAACTGACCTGAGAGTCACAAATTACTCATTGCTCAAGTCATTTCCTGGAGTAACCCTGGTTGGAAAACACTGATATAATCTGTATGTTCTCCCAGGCTTTGCATAGGTTTACTGACTTCATTATGTTGGAGACTGTGACTTTGATAAACACATTCGATTCTGAGCTACTTTGAGGAACAATTAGTGACTAGATTATGGACTCTCGATGGAAATCTCTGTTTAATATAAATATGTGTTAATTACAATAATCATTCTGCAAGATACATCCTATGCAAATTCGACTCCATAACGAGGATATAATGAACACATGGAGGATCATATTAAACACATGGAGGACTCTCTTAAGGTCCCAGGGTTTGCACATTGAGCCAAGGCTGCAATCATTGAGAAGAGTGTGCAGAGTTTATCTGCAGTTCAGAACCCACGGTCACATGACCGTGTGAACTTTGTGGTCACAGCTGTGACTGCAGGCGATCCCCGGGCACTAAAGGTTGAATGTGGACAAGTTTCCCCATTCATCACATCTAGTGCCCTGTGTTCTTGGATAGAGAAACTCTATCCCTGAGGGGAAAGAGATGCCAATGTCACACATGCGCAGAGATTGGCACTCTTTCCTCCACCTTTTACAGCAGGCTACATCTTCTGATCTCATGCTTGTGCAGTGGGAGATTGGGTGACATACCCAGAAGGAAGAAGGGAGAAGATGATGGTGCCTGGTGCAGACAAAGAAGAATTCCAGGACAGTGCAGGATCTAATCAAGGGAAGGTCCAGCACGATCAAGGGATCAGCGAGATAATTGTTTTTTTTTAATTCACTTAAATTCTGCTTTGGGATTTATTATTTGCTTAAAAGTTTAATTATAAATGCATCCCCTAGGCCAGAGAGAAGGCGCTCTGGTAGTATATACTTACTGTTGTTTGAGAACCTCTCGTCTCCATTCTGCCAGCTTTCCTCCCCTAACTCTGCACTTAGTAATTCTATTTTTTTTAGTCTTTTTTTGGTGAAATTCCAATAGTTTAAGAAATAATTCGAACTTCAAAGCAGAAGATTTAAAATGTTATTTACATGTAAACTGTAAAGAAAAGGTGTAATCAAATTGTCACCTGAGGATTTTGAGTTGTCACTGGCAATGTGAAAATGCATTTCTGTGTTTCCTTAATAATCTTTCTGGATTATTGTTCATAGACTTCAATAAAAAATGAAATAAGACAAGTTGAGTGCTTTGTAGATGTTGTTGTTAGTGGGCAGGCTAAGGTATTTTTATAGAATATATGTGGGTATGGCGGATTTCTATGGGCAATGTCATTTTTCCATTGAGAATTTGCACATCACATACGCTTTGCAAACAAAGGAGAAAATTTCTTACAAGATGTCTATAATGCAATTTTCTTATTTTCCAAGGGTTTTATTCACCAAAGCTCTCGGGCCAAGTGTGACAATCCTCATTTAGAAGATAGAGATATGCAGGAAACATTAAACTTGGCTTTATATAACCACCTGAAAATCTTCTTACAGGAACAAGACACCAAAATAGGTAAAAACAGGGTCTGATGGATTGAGTCATTGGACCTGATTCATTAAAGCTCTCTGAGGCTGGGAATGATACACTTTCATCAGTGAAGCTGGGTGATCTAACAAATCTCGGATGTATTTCTTCAAAGTCATTTGCTAGCAAATGTTTTGAATCCTAATCAGAGACATTTTAGGTTTGCTGGATCACCCACAAAATTTTTAGGCTTTCGTCTTCTGCTCCTATAGTGTCCCCACTCCACCATCTGAACTTTAATTTGAAAAATTTGAAAAAAACTATAAATCCAATAGGAAGAGTAGGACTCGTATGCAGCTCTATATGAGATGAGAAGTCAAACATAGAGGCATATGAGAATACATGTTGTATCTGTTCACCACCTATCAAAAACAATTTTTAAGATGGGCCATCAACATTTTCACATCATTAATTGAATTTAAGAAAACAAAATAAACTGACCTTGAAGTTTCTAACATTTCTACAGTCTGACATAAAGATAAAAAAGTTTAAGCCCAAAATGATACCAAGAATGACTGTCTTCCAGTGCACCTATTTACAGTGGCAAGATGAAGGAATGATCTTGGATGACCTTGAAAATCTGTACATTATCCCAATATTTATTGGCCACTGGACTACAGAACCATGGCTGTACCCAGTCCACCTCTATCCTACTCCACTTTAAAACCAAAACCAAAAATCTATTACATTGCAGCTTTGCAGTCTTTGTATGTGAGCATTGAATTCGTTTTTTATTTATTCATTTTTCTTTTAACAAGGTACAGGATTAACAAGGTGTTTATGTACTTAATAAACATATAAAATACAATACATGTAGGTTCATATTTAGCATTTATTGTTGCGAAAACCAGACAATATATGTAAATGACAATCAAGAGTAATTGAGTAATCACGATACCCGATCCTATATTGGATGGTATATGACAAACAAGTTTTCTTTCATATTTTAAAAATAAAAAATAATAAAAAACGCTGACGTAGCCCATCCTATCATCAGTTGTGGTGCATTTATATTTTATTCACGAGCCTTGAATGAGAGAAACATTTAGCAGCAAGCAGAGTTTAGGCAGGTCTCAGGAGGTAGAGCTGGCACCCCATAGAGAAATAGCTGAATACATAGAAAGCAGGTTGCAGAGGAAGTAGACTGGCAGAAGAATACCGGAGCGTGTGTCTTCACAACATCATCTACACCTTTGTTGGTAACAGTTGACTGACAGGTAGATAATGAAATTGAAGGCTCAAAGAGGTTTTTACAGAATTTTGAAAAATGTTCCAATGCATTTTAGAGGTATTGAAGCTGGCTTATCTGAGCTGCTGCAGGAAGGTAGAGCTTTTTTATCCTTCTGTGTGGTGTTACAGTGCAGAATAACAGTCTAAGAACTTTGTTCCTATGCTTTATAGATGAACTGTCAGAACCAGGGGACCTGCATTTCTATTTAGCTCAATGGTATGAAGTTTCCTTGATATAAAACGCCTAAAGTGTGGCCCCTGACATCAACAAGGGTTGTTTGATGGAGGGGGATATTGCTTGAAAGACTTTTCTGGGGATTGCTTTAAGGATCCCTACCTTATCCGTGGTTTGATGGAAGTAAAATAATAATTTTACTTACTTTTTGGACATAGTTTTTGGACAAGAAAGTATGCAGAGTTTTTTTTTTTCTTGGGGTAAAAGGAGATTTTGGTGTAGAAATTTACTTTGTGTTTAGAAAGGTGTTATTTTTTTCTTTGCTGGTGAAAAATTGGCAATCAGGAAGGTGTTTTTTACAGAAAGGGACAGTAGATGTCTGTTTGGCAATAACTATTACCTGCCTGATCTCCATCCAGTTGTCAAATTCTGGTAAGCTGCACATGTGTAGCTCAATGCTTCCCTTGCACATGCAGGAAATTAATTACGGCATTGTAGAGCCCTGCTACAGAATGGGAAGTAAATATTGTAGGTTTAGTTTTACTATTTTGGGAGTATGAAGACTGTACCATATGTGTACCTTTTAATTGGTAAGTAGGTTTAGACTTTAAAGAGGAACTAAACTTAAAAAGTTCCGAAGAAAAAATACACTTACCTTCAAACCTGCAGTGCAGTCTGATCCATCTGGAGGTGTCTTTTATCGGGTCCCGTGTTGTCCCAGCATCTGTCCCAAAGCTGGGGCTCTGGGTGGCGCCATATTCTCCTATTTACCCTACCCGGTGACGTAGGTTGTAAAAGAAAAATTTCCAATCTCACTGCGCATGCGTGATATCAGCAAATTTTTCTTTTTGCACCAAAGGGCTGCTTGAGTATCTCGGGCATGCGCAGAAGGAGCACCCAAGAGCCTCCTGGGATGCATGACATAGGTATCCGGGTAAGCTTTGCGCTCCCATTCATCCTAGGCGATCGAGAATTAGGGGCGGTGCTGCACAACAAGCAACAGAATTTTTACCTAACATAAAAGGGTCATCTACTCTTTTATGTAAAGTGAAATTTCTGAGTTTAGGTACGCTTTAACTTTACCCCTTTAAGTTACTCCTTCAGTGCAGAGTGACTATGTGCATTATTGTTTTCCCTGCAATGTTCTTCACGTCTTCCACAATCAATACTTCCCCATCTGTGCTCACTACACCCCTACCCTTTCCTTACAAATGCCTATTATTTTATAGGCATACAAAGGCCATTGTTGTTACTTAAAATAGCTTTTCCTTTGTTGACCTTAGCCATCAATGTGAGCCACAAAGAAATAGTATTCATTCTGTTCCGTGTTCCAGTTTTGTGGGTGCACAGTGCAGATCAAAAAAATTCAGTATATGAAATTTTACAGTTATTTTATTTCTATCAAGCTTCTATGTACTCCCAGTTCAACCCTTGTACTGATTCTGCCAAGGGAACTTGGGGTTTGAATGCTACAGGGCTAATGTATTCAATTTGTTTTTATATACATTCTTTATTTATGCATATTTGTAGAATAAGTACAAACATAGTACTAACGATAACAAAGTAAAAAAGAGATAAAAGAAAAGAGAATTACATTACTGTACCTAGAAACATCCAGCTAACAGGATGGCTAATGTATTCTATGCACCCACTCAGAAACACAAGCATTTTTGCAGATGCATTTTAGAGAATTCTAAACAGCTAAAACAAACTCTACTGGATCCTCTGGCAACGCTTAAAATACAAAAGGTTTGCGATGTTTATTTTGGTAAATCTGGATATACACGTATGCATATGACTGGATAATACCTTTAACATACCTTCACTATTATATATGGTAAACAGGAAACCACAAATCTCATCATAAACCCAACCAGTACCAAATTCTTCCCAAAAACTACAACTCTGAATTTCAACCTTAAAGTATTTACAGCAATTTGGCCCAACCATATTAAAAGATAACTTAGTCCTTTGATCAACAACAATCATGTTGGATTTTTCTCCTCCGCCAAGCAGCGGATAGTGTACAAGATCATTAACATAGCTTGAGTCGCTAGCTTGTTAATCATATCTTTGATGTTCTTAGCTCTCCAAACTGAGAACGCATTTAATAGCCTCTCTTTACCATGTTCTGAACAATATGAAAATTTGGTGTTTATTGTCCCTTCTGAATGCCTGCTACATAAACATCTAGACTACTACTATCCTCAGTTAACTATAGAGGGAACGGTTTTCAGTTTTATCCAGACAAAAGAAAAGAAGCAGAAATCTTCCAAATATAACATGCTGCCATATACTGGGACATTTCCATTACCTTTTATGCACGTATCATTCCTCCTTTTAATATATCTCTCTTTGGGTCAAGTTGGAGTCTGAGATTCCAGCCTTTGTGTGGTGCACAATTCATTTACAGCCAACATCACTAATGCTATCTAATCAAACAAGTTTGTAGAAAAAGCTGAGAATGTATTCTGAATAGAAATCTAAACTTTTATGTGGAACCAAACCCTTTTTCAAAAAAACTGTGACCAGGCAGGTGCTTTTTCTTACATTACTATTTTTAAAATATACTCACCCATTCCATCTTGGGTGCCACCACCTTTTCCCTTCTTCTCTTCCTGGTTCTCTTCGTGGAATTTTTGAGTGTTCCATCCAATCACCGGGACCCAGAAACTCAAGCACTAATATTCTCCAATAATGTATGTGTCAGATAGTTACACATTTACTAAAAGAAAGTTTTACCTTTTGTAATATCTGGTTTGGATGAACCAATGCTTTATAATCTCAACTTAATTTATCTCTGAGCCACCTTGTGAAGAATGCTGTTGATATACATGAAAACTGTGAATAGGTGTTGAATGTTAACAGCCTCAATCTTCTTTACAGCAAAGTACGAGAGTCCTTTTTGAGTGTCTTGGTCACTTCTTAGGTGACATGGACATTTTCTATTGACTGTCCAGCTGCTAGGTTCTCCTAAACTCCAGAAGAGATGATGACATCATGAGGTTGAGCAGTTCATGTGGGTGCGGATTGAGGAGTTGGATTACTAGATGTATATTAATTTTCAGTTTCCAAATTTTTTCTCCACAGTTATGAAAAATTATCTGTTGGACTTTTCCTTTGATCTTACAAATTGTGGAAATAGTCTTAATTTTTTTGCTACATTTCCTAAATCCCCCATAGTTCTTTAACAACGAGATAAATAACCATAGATTAAAAATCCCCCTTACAAGCTCACTCAACATTTGTCAACATCTGCTACTTTGGTTTCTCATAACTGTCTTTAAGCACAGTCAGAATCCAAATAATGAAATATTCTTTAGAAAAACAATCAGTGCTATGAAAATGACTCAATGGAACAGTTCAGTAAATCTACACGTCTAGGATAACACACTCATCCATGTTATGATATACTTTGACCTTATAATTCTTTATTTAAAAGGAACTCTCCACTTTCACTAATAAACAATTGATATGACCCATGTGTATGCTACACAGGACATTTTGCAATATAATTTTATAAAATCTTACTTTTCCATTTCAGTCTGCAGCAGCTGCAATTTACTATAGTCATCAAACAATTCAAATGTTCATTCCAGTTTGGCAGCCTGAAGGCATTTTGTCTACTGTTGGTATATAGAATGCCCTAGGAAATCTAATTTTTTGCTTGTGCGATTGGCTTACTACTTTTCTTCAGAAGTCTGTACTGAGATAAAAGTCACATTTCTGGCATACCTGCAATAGGAGTTCCATTTTTTTTTTTTTGCTGGAAAGCATTGTAAAGTTCATCCAAAGGATGGGAAAACATTTTTACAATACTACAATTAACTGTAAGGAAGGCAACTCTCTCCTTAGAAGAAGATTTCTTAGTA
>NC_092867.1:15149682-15153838 GCF_032062135.1 Pyxicephalus adspersus | reverse complement strand
ATATATATATATATATATATATATATATATATATATATTTATATTTGAATATTAGGTTGTTTTAACTTAAAAACCATATATACGTGAATATCAACTAATCCAGATACAAACTTAGGTATTTAGTTGTACCTGGTAATACAAAAAAATGTTTGGATTTGAGTATAAACCTTGGGCATAAAATGTGGCTGTTACTGCATTCAACATTCAAAACAGTGGTAAATTGTACTACCAATAAAATAAATATGAATAAATTAATCCATGGTGTGGCATTGTTCAACATTTATAAGACAAAAAATTAAAGCTCCATGAGCTTAGTCTGTATATATATATATATATATATATATATATATATGTATGTTGTACTTAAACAAATGTGTTGATTTGAGTCAGTTATGATGGGTAACTTGCTCTTAAATTATTTTTTGTGCACTATTGTGGATCATTAGTAGATGGCTCTGTGTCCACATGTAACATATGTAACAAACTTATGTAATACACAATACATTTGGACACAGTGGGCCTGATTTATTAAAGCGCTTTAAGGCTGAATAAGATACCCTTTCATCAGTGAACCTGATCTAACAAACATGAAATTGATTTCTTCAAAATCATTTGGCATTTATTAGCAAATGTTTTAATCCTGGACAAGATCCAATTATGGTTTGCTGGATCACAAGTCTTTTTGTTAAAATCAAGCCTAGTGTCATCTATTAGTGTGACTCAATTATAACCCAAACTGATTTCTTTTTCTAAAAAATATCTTTATTATATAATTATAAATACAGAAAAGTACACCTAACAATGCTTACATAAAAGAAGATGAAAATGAAGGGATACATCAATAAATATAAGAATCCTTTATCTGAGCCTACATTTCAATTTTAAAATTGCAGATTACTTGACCCATTAAAATCAAAAAACATCTTTTAAAGTATGGCTTTATGCCTATGTTGAGGACCATAACAAACATCCCCAACTGTCGATGGAATTCCAGTAAAACTGATAGTTTTTAACTTCCTAAACAGATATAACAATAGGGCTGTAAGAAATATATATGCTTTTACCATCAATTTAGGGATTGAAATAAGTATACACTGATATACTGATGCAGGTTAATTGATGATTTTGACTTTGCTGAAGCGCCCTTTATTTCAGTAACATTTATTAGTAATACTTAGACATCATAAATGTGATCTTTATGGGGATGTAAATGGTATACCCAAAAAAATACATTTTCTGAGTTAAAATGTAGAAGTCAGCTTTATTAAAATGCAGCGAAAACTGATGCATAGAGCTGTGATCGGATCATATAATACAATATTCTGATAAAGTACACCACAAAAAAGACATTATTCAGTCAAGGTGCTGTGTGAGGTGTATGACAGGCTTATTACATCTCCCTAATTTCTTCTATATAGGCACTTCACTACTGTCTATTAGGAAATACATTATTGGGATATTGGATAATGGCACTCAGAGCTCAGACTAAAATGTCCTTCAGCAAATGGGCCGGCTCAGTGCAGTGGTTGGAGCAAGGCAGAATTTAAAAATGACATGAAACTTCTGTAGATAGACAATGATGCTATTTTTAAAGAAACAATAAAAAACAGTTTTTGTCAATAGGTTTGGGTTTTGAAAGGTGAGAAAAAAGTGCACATTATTGGAAACACTGTGGAACACTGGTGAATGATTAAGTAAAATAAAGAAAAAAATGGAAACATTTGTAATAAAGGTGATCCTATGCACTAGGGATGGAAACAAAAACCTGACCCAAAGAAGATTCTATAAGAAGATCCAATTTGCAAATGAAAAGTTGAAATTAGGACAAAATATAATTGGAATTAGAAGTGTCATCTTCTTACCCTTACTTAAGTTCTCCAGCTATTGTCTTTTGCACGCATACATAATATAAGTTAAATATTCTATGTAGCAGTTCTCCAGCTATTTAACCTAAGCTTTTATATGTCATAAGCCTAGGATTCTACCCAGTACTGGATCTTGGATGTGCCTACACCGGAGCCCTCTCTTCCAATCAGCCCTAGCGGGGAGAACCTGTGGGCCGCGACCTGGTGTCCTTCTCGCAGCAAAGTCATCTGATGGCTGCTGGGGTCACTGGCCCATTACCCTCAGATGAAGACCGGGAGCCTCTGCACCTTGGTAATCCCAAGTCACATGCCGAGGAGGGCGAAATCTCCAACAGTAAGCTGAAAGGGTATAACAAAATAAAATATCCTTTGACATCTGTAATTTGTTTTTGTTTTTTTTGCAGCAAAGTAAAACAACTAAATAAACATCCTCAAGACAAGCAATTCCATAATGTTTGGCCAGAGGTTGTACTTTCTATTCTCATTAGGTAAAGGAAATTATGAACTGTTTCATATACCAGTCACTTTTGCCCCAAAACCTTCAGGCATCTGCTTTAAAGCTGGAGATGAAGAGGAATTTCACCTTTCAACATGACAACGACCCCAAGCATACATCAAAATCAACAAAAAAAGCATTCACTAGCAAAAATTAAAGATTTTGAATGGCCCAGCCAGAGCCCAGATCTAGTTCCAATAGATAACCCTTAGGAGGGCTAAGCACAAGAGATGCCTTCTGACAGATTTGGAGCGCTTTTGTCAAGATGTGCTATGCTGATAACCCCTTACCCAATAGGACTGAATGCAAAAGGTGCTTCAACAAGGGATTAGTTTAAGGGTGTGCACACCTATGCAACCAGCTTATTGTACTTTTTTTTTTTTTTTATCCTAATAGACCTGTTGACTTTTCAATTAAATTGCACAGGTTATAGGTCACAATAAAGGAAACGTGTGTGTGTGAGTATGAGCCATCATTTTTTATCCCAGTTAAAGATCTGCTTAAAAAATAAAAGCAAGCACCCTTTAATATGAAGAACTTGTTGAAACTTGGGACACATATTCTACAACTTCCATATCTGTCAGCAATGAACATGATAATGAGAGAATGGGATCACTAAAACTGACAAATACAGACTGAAAAATGATGTTGGGTTTGACAATGGAACAATGGAAACTTGGCTCCAATGTGATAATTGTTAGATTTTGAACACATATTTTTCATGCAACAAGTAAATATTTTGTGCCCAGGTGTGAAGCTCCACAACTCTCAGAACAATTTCAATATGATGTGCTCTAATATAAGACGGAGGATCACAACTTATCTGAGTGTCTGCAGCACCAAGACCCCTTTGTGAAGAATCTCCAAATTGCCTATGAATTTTGGAATCATCACATTTGTCTATTATAAATACGAGGGGCTGCTGAGAAGCTCCTGGCTTTGCCCAGAAAGAAGAGAGACAGAGTTATAAAATAACATATTTATTCAAAATATCCCCCCCGAGACTGATGCACTTGGCGCAGCGTAGTTGCACCTTTTCTGGACGGTTTAAATAAAAGTACTTTGATTGGGCGGCAAACCAGCTCTCAGCAGCATCTTTGACATCAGAAATGTCCCCAAAACTTTGCCCCTTCCGGTGTTTCTTCAAATTAGGGAACAGATAATAGTATGAAGGGGCCAGGACAGGTGAATTGTGGGGATTGTGGACATATTGGAAACCCAGGGTGTTCAATTTGGCAGCCACAACGTTGGAAGTGTGCGCAGGTGCATTGTCCTGCAAAAAAAGGATAGTTTGGTCAACTTTCCACAGCGTTTCCTCTTACTTGCCTCTTTCAGCTGGTCCAGGAGGTTAGCATAATACTGTCCGGTGATACTAGAGCCCTGAGGTAGGTAGTCCACCAACAGAATACCGCCTTTGTCCCTAAAACGGACGACATTGCTTTTTTGGAGGATTTATGGGTTTGTAACTTCTTCAACAGCAGGGACCCGCTGTGGGGCCATTCCTTTGACTCTTCCATGGTTTCAGGATCATAGATGTGGAGCCAGGTTTCATCCTCAGTCACTAACCTAGCGAAAAAGTCTTCTGATCACTGTTCAAACATTTCAGCACCCACTTCGCTGAAAGCTTGCGCATGTCTAGGATAGTGGTGATAATAAGCACAACACGCTCCCGTGAGATGTCAAGTATCTGGGCTATCCTTTTGGTGGATATTTGCCAGTCCTCAATAATCAGCTAATGGACAGCATCGCAGGTTGCTGGGTCAATTGAGGTTGGGGGGCGCCCACTGCGGGTCTC
>NC_092867.1:15135600-15149220 GCF_032062135.1 Pyxicephalus adspersus | reverse complement strand
CAATGCAGCTGTCACAGTACATGGAATGAGCACTAATAGCAATAAAAACGTTGTCAGAAGTTCTCATTCTCACTCTACTACAAATATGCTTTTATCTGTGATTTGATGTTGGACACAGACTGCAATAACAACTTGAGAAAGGCTCCTAACTTTCCAGCTCTGGGTGAAATAAAATTGGTTGGGGCTGGGTTTATATATGTGATTCTATGCTGGTAACATATTATACAAATACAGTATATATGAATATATATATATTTGTATATATGACTACTGTTTTTTATGATTGTGGGATATGGAGAGGTGTTAGAGGAAGATGGATCGGAGAATCCTTATGCACAAAGTCCACATGTCACCTGTATCATTTAGGGCCATATATCTTTGCATATAAAATAGGACCCTGTGTGTCATGTGGCCGACCAGACTCCTCAAAAATTGTATATATATTTTTTTTTATTGGGGCTGCTGCTAATTTAGTTGGGTCCTGTCCACCAAAAGGGGATCTTAAACTGACATAATAAATCCTTTGATGGGTAAACATAAGTCACTGTAGGGTATTGCACTGAGCAATAGGAACTCTTTATTGATTAAGATTTGGCTAGTTCTATGAAAAGTATTCCGTGTCCTGTGAATATCTCTATGTTTTGGCTTGGTCAAAATTCTGTATATAGAGCTCTCTATATAGTTTGTGTCCTTCTTTATGTACCTAAGCATCCCTCCATACCAGCCAGCAGGGAAATAGGGAACCCATCAGTCAAGGTAATTCAATTTTTTTTAACCCACTCTTTCAGAATACTTCCTCACCATGAAATGTGCTTGTATATTTGTCTACAACCATGAAGTGTTAACTCTAGTATTACGTAAAGGTGACCACCATTGCCTGTGTAGAATCAGCTTGGATTGTAGAATGTTGCTTGATCTGATACAGATGCTCTGCTTTTTTCTGCTACTGCGGTCTACGCTCTCTGAATATATCCCCAGCTGAATGCAAAGCTCCATCCTACTGCTGTCCAGGAGGAACAGACATGATGAACTCAATGTACACTGTTTGTCACAATGAACCTTGCTCTGGAAGAACTGCAGATCCTTCATCCTATTACTGCGATGTCAATGCCATCCCTGGAAAATACTATTCATGCTGTGCAGTATCAGGCTCACCCAAAAGCAATGTAAAGAGCAATGATGATATGACATGCCCTTAACAACTGATCAGAATTCAGCCTAGTGATTACTAAATCATGCACGGTACCTTTTTGCTTTACTGAAAAAGTCATGTTAGTTAGTGTGGCTCGGGTTGAATTTTATGTATGAAAAGCGGTAACCCCGAGCCACAATCAGGGTAGCATAAAAAAAATCCTACCTGCTCCCCATGATCCAGCGGTGTCCTCCAGCGATCCCCAGCCGGCTTTTGCATCACATCCTCGGCTTGATCAATGTGATGCGTGAAGCGTCGGTAGGCTGGGGAGGTATGGCATGGCGGAAATTTAAAAGATTACGTTGTAATCTGCTTTTAAAACATTGATCACGGTGATAAAGTTATAAAAAATAAATCTAAATAATAAATACAAAAGTTTATTCTTTTGTTGTATTCTTGTTTAGACAAATTTAATTTTTTTTTTACATTTTTTAATAAAGTTTATTTTATTTATAATTTCATTTATACAATTGTTTATAATTCTTATAATTAATGATTTGTGTTTCAAACTCTCCATTAATTATTCCTAAAATTACAGGCCTAAAATATTAAACAACAAATTTCCACGCAAAACAATGTACCGCTTTTGACATAAAAATACTGACATAATAAGACCGCCAGGGGGGTTTACGAAATGTTAGATTCACTTCTTTATAAATAAAGCCCTTAATTTTCAACTTAGGAAACACAATTTAATATACAGGCAAAAAGATATTGTACCCAAAAAACATTAATTCCTTTTTTCCTTTACAGAAGTGTAAAAATATGACTGTGCAGTTCAATAAGACCTGAGTTAATGCAGAATTATACCTATCCATACTTAGAGTTTTTAAGGATAGAGAAAAGACCGGCTTTTTTAGGGCAGGCTTTTTTTTATGAAACAATAAAGTTTATTTCAATCAAAAATATTATAAAACTAGACAAAGGTGAGCTATGCTAGTCCTTATGCTAACATAGAAGAACTAAGCTAGGCAACAAATATGCGTACGGTACAGGTAGTTTGGGTCCTGTTCAGACAACAATAGTGGGGACAGCAATAGCTGTTGCCATACTCACCTGTCCGTTTTACTGTGGATGATGACATTCACTTCTTTCTTCTGCATTGTAACTGCAGGCACACATGAGTCCACCCATACCCGGCACCCACAAGGGAAGCCAGGATTGCAGGGTATCTCTGGTAACAAATGACAGCTTGCTGGTGATCTGGCAGGTGAAAGAGTGTACGCAGCTTTACTCAGCCACAACAACATCATTCAGCTTTAACAATATGAAGCCTTATGTAAGGAAGTGTCCTGAAAGCAGTCTATTTTCCTAAAACCATTTTCCTCCACTTATGTTTCTTGTGGCAAGTGGGATAGTGATGGGATGAATGAATCTACTACGGAAAACGGACAGTTCCTCTCACACACATTATGGTATATGATGCCTGCTGTGCACACAGCAATGTTCTATAGTTACCTAACAAACAATCAAAGCAAAGCACTAAGATATCTAGAATTGCCTGTGTCAGACATGAGATGGATCAATGGTACAAGGGAGGGAATACAAAGCTGCGAGGTCCATGAGATCAGAGGCCAGCCATGAACGAACCTCGATGAAAAATACTCACAAATAAGTTATCGGTGCCATATTCAGTAAGTGCTTTAGTCACATCCCAATACAGGGGATTCCAAGGCCAGGATAGCATATTATTCTCCAGTAGGAGTAGTTAACGTTTTTCTTTGTTACTGGAGAACTTTTAGTATTAAATCTCCATCTGAGGTCAGTTGTAAACCTTTAAACTAAGTACTGGTATCAGAAAATGCAGCAGGGGGATGTCAAAAAAATTTCAATCACCTGTGTTTGGATGTGAATAAATCACTGCATATGGTGTACCATTGTTGGCTTCTTGTTTGTGGGCATATTATAATTTGGTGGGACTAAACAAGGTCCAAGGAGCAGTTGGCATTACCTGTGTTGAACAGTGCGGAGGTTGTTGTTTGCCTATTGGTCAAAGGACCGTGTGTGTGCGTGACCCAAGCTTCCTCTTCTTACCAGCCTGTGGTTAAAAAAACATTTTTACAAATGGGCTATTCACTGCACCAGCTCTCTAAAGACTCTAAAGCAGACAGTTGGCATCTATGCAAATATATTTTGGTGCCATAGTGGGATATTGCCCATCTATGCTGTCTATTTGGGAGCAGCTAAAATAAGGGGATAAGGTGTGTATCTTAGTGTGTTGCCCATCCAACTTGTTTATCTTGGGGCACCTAAGATTATTGCACTCATGTGTATAATGGTGCTATCACAAGGCAGTGCCCACTAACTTGTGGGAGTACCTAGGATGAGTACATAAGGTATAAAGGTGTATCCCAGTGTTATTATAGGGCAGTGCCAATCTAACCTGCCCATATGTGAGCACCAAAGATAAGTGTACAACATGTAAGGGTGTAACTTGTCATTATCATTGGGCAGTGCCCATTTATCCTGTTCTTGAAGAAGCACTTATGATAACACTGGGATACACCTTTACAACATATGCACTCATCCTAGGGCAGTGCCAATCTAACCCGCCCATGTAGGGACACCAAGGATGAGTGTACAACATGTAAGGGTCATCTATCCTGTTCTTGAAGAAGCACCTAGGATGAGTGCATATGGTGTAAAGGTGTATCCCAGTGTTATCATAGGGCAGTGCCAATCTAACCTGCTCATCTAGGGACACCATGGATGAGTGTACAACATAAAAGGGTGTAACTTGTTGTTATCATTGGGCAGTGCCCATCCAACCAGTCTTTAAGAAAGCACCTAGGATACGTGGATAAGGTGTACAGGTGTATCCTGATGGTATCATTGGGAGTGCGTATGTAACCTGCTCATGTGGCAGCACCTAAGATGTTTGCATAAGGTGTATATGTGTATCCTGATGCTATCAAAGGGCATATGTAACCTGTGGGAGTGCCTAGTATATGTGCACAAGGTGTACAGGTTTATGTTGATGCTATCAGGGGAAGTCCCACATCTAATCAGCCCATGCGGAAGCACCTAGGATGTGATTTATTCACAATTACATTTTAATCATGTCTTATTCACAAAAATGAATTTGGTACATGTGTGGAACTGGCATTTTATTGAAAGCTTAAACTTCTCAGAAATCAGTATTTTATCTCTACCTCCTATGACTTTTTTCCTGCTATGCCTAGCATTCTCAGTATAAAATCTCACAGTTAAAAGCGGCTTTAGGCAAGTTGTATTATTGAGTGATATCTGATGATCTTGGTGAACTAACCCTACAAAGAGCAATCTCTGACAATACTCACATACATATAAATATCTTTACTTTATTTATTGCAAACAGCCACGTGCACAGACTAGTAATCCCCTGACAGCCAATCAGATTTTACTCTGCTTTAATGGATGACAAATAATTAAATGGTAGCATAAGGAACGACATTGTTCACTTTTTCCTATTTTTTGCTCTCATGTAAAACTAAATGTAAACCTAATCACTAAAATCCCATATAAGCATTAATATGTTAATCTCATTTTACAAGTCATTGTCATTCTGCAGCTTTGATTAAAAAAATGACCTATTCATATTACAGCCTGATGGTACAACCTCCCTAAGGACTACTTGCTGGGGTAGTAGTAGTGTGGAGCAATTGGATACAAATGAATAAAATTGTTAACAAAGTTATATTACATGTAGATGTTTGTGCAATGGTTGTACATTCATACTGTAATGTGCATGGCCAGCTTTACTAAATCCAACTGCCATTAAATATCACAATATAAGTCATTCAATTAGCTGTTACTGGACATCATCAACACTTCTTATTAAAAGATTCTAAAAGATTTTTGTTGTGCCTGTCGTGTCAAATTTCAGAAATAAAAATAATTATTGTATCGCTCACTACTGCACTACACACTAAAAGGAGTTGTATAAAGTACAATGTTTTATGTGTATTTATTTATTTTACTTACTTATTTATGTTACTGCAAACTAAACGATTATTTTTTATGTATATCTTTTCCTATATTGGTGGGGAAAAGGAGAGGTTGTGCTTAGAGTGGTTTATTTTATTATTCTTTGCATTTGTTTTTATTGTTATTGATTTTGTTTTTTTTATTGTGTATTGTTAGATTTTTTGAGGTTACCGAAAAGCCGCTTTTGGCACAAGAACAGGTCCAGGATAGTTAAAAGACCTCTTGGAGCCAGTCAAACCCTACACATCCAATTTAATTTCACCTTCTCTAAGACTTCAAGGCATTATGTCAAAATTTGGAAGAACTATATGAGATTTTGACAAAGTGGATCTCGCTCATCCTTATATTGAAAAAAGTCTTTTCGAACAGCTGTGATTTTTTTGTGGATTTGTTGACCTCCAGGATGAGTTTCCAGTATGGGATGATGCGAGGAGGCACATCAGTAGGATAGCAGGGAGGGTGAGAGCTGTGCTAAGTGAGATGGGGAGGGAGGAGACTGGTGCCTGACTAGTGAGCAGTGAAGTCTTAGAACACAGTTCTCCTCTACACAGCAGAGAGGCATGCAGGACTCGCGTTGCTCTCCCTGGAATTTGGATGTTAGAGGCACAGCCACTGTTGGAGGATTCTGTTGCAGGATAGAGGGAAGCTTTCCGGCATCCCTGGTCCAATCCCGTTCTGTGGGAGGCAAAATCCTGGTGCAGCTGGATACATAAAATGTAGGATGCTTCCCATATCAAGAATCAAACGACATCCTTTTCTGTGGCCGGTGAACGCTGAACCAGCTCCCTGGATGTGTATGATCCCAGATACACCTGGCGTCTTTCGGATAGGCGCCGTCCCCCCACCGTTTATTGTGTCCTGCCCCCACCCGTCACCTTTGCTGCAGGGGGTACCTGCCTGGCAAGTCCCTTGTGACCCCTTCCTACCTTTGATGTCAGTGCCCACTGCACCAGAGCCAGCTGTGCACCAGTTCCCGTTGGCAAATGGGCAGGTAAACCCCTTTCCCTCTTCATGTGCATGCTTTGCAGTCAAAACCCTAAAGAGAAAAAAAAAAAAGACAGGTTTAAAAAAACTAAAATAAAGCTTTCACATTCTTCTTAGAAAAAATCTTTCACAAATGTAACTTTTTGCTTGCATTCAAATCATGATGTTTCAATTTGGAGGGCTTACTCTGTTCTCATAATCATAACCATAATAATAGAAACTCTTGACTGTTTCTCTTCTATTAAATCTCATCATTTGCAGTGCTGTACAGATGATGCATCTACAATACTACTGATACAAAGTCAGCTAAGTGTGTATTATATATATATTAATATACAATTGGCAAACTTACCACTGTTACCCTACTGCCTCCATTCACTAATACCAATTGGCAAACTATCTGCATAATAAAAATGTTCGTATACATGGGCGTTGGAGACGCGTTTGACATAGTCAGCTTTCATTGAGTATAGGAAAAATAAAAACTATGCTTTAACTGACCTTAACTGATCACAAAAGCTTTTCTGGATACATATTAAGCACAGTTTGGTGTCATTTACAGAATTTATGCTAGATCTGTCTGCTTTTAGCCTTTGGATCAGTTTAAAGTTTTGTTGTTTTTTTGTTCTTTATTTGTTTTTGTGCTTTTTTTATTTTGGTGATTGGATTTAAGAAGTTACCATAGTGTAAGAGTGTTTATAAAATGTGTCTCTTTTCTGCATTTTGAAACTCTCCATTAATGTTACATAGGAAATCTGTCCTTGATTTAGGACAACATGGAGTATAAATAGTTAGAAACTGATTAAGTATCCCTGACTGCTGGAAGGTGATTGAGGACTATCTGGTTGCTGTAAACAACTGCATATCATTGGTGTTCTTTAGTAAAACTCTGTCCTTGTGAGTGCAATAAGTTTATATATATATATATCTGCAGCCTGATGATTTCTATTGAATGAATGTATTTTTTAATTTAAAACAACCTACCTTATATCTGTTCTAATATGAGATATGACCATGCTTTTGAAGAGTCCAGAGAAATAAATGTACACTGCAATCCTCTATCTTTTAGTAAGGATTTCCCCCTTATTTTCTATACTTGCACTCTTTAAAGCAAAACAACCAATGAGATAGAATATAAAGGATAATTTTTCAGATCATGTTTTGGTTTCATTGATGACATCAATTTTTGTGCTAGGGACTCAGAAAGTACTGAAGCCATGGGATCAGCATGACAGACAAGCAGCATTTCAGGCCCTGTATTTCTTTTACCTGCCTTGTTAAACTGCTTTTCAGAAAAGGGTGTAATGATGGAATTGTACCACTAGGGGATCCCCCAGCCAAATAATCATTTTGTACATTTAACACAAGTCATTTCTACCTACTCAAATCTGCAGCTTTTTCTGCTCCTAATGGGATTCTTATTTTTGCCAAAAGCTGCTTTAGATACTTGATTGTTTCAATTTGCTTTTAACCAAGATGGTGATTGTATTGATTTGTAAAGTCTTATTCCTCCATTATTGTTACATAGTTAAAAGTGATATTTGCATAAGAATTGATTATTATGGAGCCATAGCTCAATAAATGGGAATCTTGTCTGGGTCTTATTTGGAAATACCAAACAAGATGAGAAATAGCTGCCAAGAGGGAAATACCTACTGCCTGAGTACATGCTGCATTAATCATTATTGGAACCAGGTTACCTAAGGCTAATTGGAATAGCTTGGCATTGAATAGGTAAAATTGCAATGTGTATATTTATAATATGTAGAATTATATCCATTAATTTAAAATATAAACACTCCATTCTGAATAATTCTAAAATGTTTCAGAGACAGAATAGAAATCCAAATGGGTTTGTATACTATTGACCTGGACGCACTGGAACTGGTGAATGGGTCATGGTAGAGTGAATCCATCTATAAACTATACCACCCTGCCCTGGTCATTATAAGGAGTCCCACTCACACTGTGCTATGATATTAACAGACAGAGGAAGGCACCTCACCTTCCAAGTCCCTGAGTAATGAAGAAATCAGTGGGTGCTTCAGCTTACAGCAAATTAATTAGAACTGAATTACGAGTGAAGAGTGACCTTTCAAAAGAAACCTTTGCTGATGAGGTGTAGAGGCTGCCATTGCTGACCTCTCCTCCTAAAAAATACGTTTCTCTAGGTTTCTATAAATATCAAAGGCTTTGGTGTTTTCTGAAGATCAGGATGACTACCATGCAATGAATTTACATGGTCACCAATGTCCTGCTCTATGTTTCTTGCAGAAAGCAGGTTCTTTATATATGTAGTTATCTTTTATTGACTTATATTTTTTATTCTATCATAAAGGGTACAGAGACATGAGAGACACCCCAGATCAATATTCGTCAAGTAAAATTTTGAAACATTTGGCGATTGGTTATCTGTTTATATGAGACCAATGTAAAAGTGATACAATAACCCATTGCAAACAGAGTTTACTGTAGCCAGCTTGAAGCCAGGATGAATTCTGGTTACTGCACACAGTCATTGTCTTTTTCTAACATTTTTATTTGATTTAGCCACATTTAGAAAATGTCTAAGAAATATAATGCTGAATTATTTTACTACTGAGTGTTGTTCAGAATTTCCTGTACAACCTCTCCTTCTATAAAGATAATCCACTTCAGAATGGATAAACAAAAAACAGAGTTGTTATTTCTCTGGAATGTTGGCCAAATCAGGAAATTTTGGTAAAATTTTGCTTCCATTAGAGTGAGTCTGGTTCAGAAGTGTCAGGGGTATCATTGGCCTCAAATTAAGTATTGCAAAAGTGAATCTCAACCATTTTGGACCTTAGCTTGTAGCAAAAATATTCATATGCACAAAAAGAGGAAAAACATGAACACAATAAACTGAGTAACTAAATGTTCATATTATATATATTTATTTATATAACACTTCAATATTATTTATAGGGTAAGCTTAGCAACAGCAGTTTTGGGATCCTGAATCTGATGCAGTCTAACAGAATCCATTGGGACCTCTGTAAAGTTCTGTGAGTGAAAAAAAAACAACAGCCAAACTAGGCTCTTTGCTCAATGGAGTTGTTTTCCCCCAATCACAAGCTTCATTGGCACAGAGAGCTATGTGAATAAATGAGAGCAGTTCACATGACCATCACTGCTCCAATCACTGAGATCCAGAGCTAGAACACTCATTGAAGCTTCACTTGGATTCACGCTGTGTATGACTTTTATGAATGCATTTGGCCAGGAAATGCACAGCAAAGTATATCTACTCTCCATAATGAACATGTCCCTAAATTAACCTAAATGCACCTACAAAATAGAAATTACTCACCATCCAAACAACAATTTGTTGAATTGAGAATTTAACAACAAAATGTCAATTTTACAGCCAAATCAATTTTACCAAAATCAATCAGTTTAAAACCTTTCAAAAGATTTCTTCACATTCTTTTTTGTGCAAGACTTTTATTAAACACAGATTTATTTGGCATTTAAAAGCATTTATAGCTGGTGAGCAACAAAAACTCAGCAAGTAAAAATCTAATCACAACTTCTTAAAAAAAAAAGATGCATAAGTCAGCGATTCCTAAACTACGCCAAAAAGCTGGAGGATAAATTGACCTGGAGATTAATAGATTATGGCATTACTGGGCTGATGGCTGATGTTTGATCAATGTGAACAAAAAATTATTATTCAAAACCAGTAAAAATGATCTTAAACAAAATACATGGTAAGCTATTGCTGATACTAAAAGTCTGATTAATAATGATAAGTAGAGTGTTTTAGGTTTTACTCTGAAGTGGTTCTATCTGTAATGAGAACTGATCACAGATTTCCTACACTGTTAGAACCCATCTGATCTGATGTCTTCTCCGACCAAATAACTAAGGTTTCTAGAGATGCTTTCTCCGTAGTTCCTTCTTTTGTACCACCTGGGTTTTGCTGCTCTTCAGATCTCTCTTGGATCTTTTACACTAGAAGGTCTAAATTGTTTCTCATAGGTGCACATGCCAACCTACGAGCAGCATCAAGGCATCTCCAGGTATGCCTTAGTGTGAGTTGACATATTTACGCATCTAAATAAAGGTATCTGTCTTTATTTTTGTTAATGGGTGCGACCCATGGGTGCAACGTGTTTTGGAACACGTTTGCTAGTAATCTTCCAGTCCTGACACCTGTTGTGTCTTCTGACTAGGTATTTGCTTCTTACTTTGGTTGATATTTGGCTCTGGTCATTTCCTCAGTGACTGGGACAACAGTCCTTGCTTCTGTGGCATATCTATGGATTGACAATCTGGATATAACCCTTGCCTGTCAAGGCGTTGACCATTTCATGAACCACACCCTAAGACTAATAACCACACAAGTACCCAAAACTACCATTGGGGTTTTGGAGAAGAGTAGATTCTAGTTTTGACTGCATTTTCACTTGGCACGAATCTCTCATTACCCTACTGGTGGCCTTGACTATTCCCCACCCACCTGGTACATTTTATACTTTTTCTTACCTATCGTTATGTTTTCTAATATTTTATGTTGCTTGGGAAATTAAGGATAGCCCCACTAAGGGGCAAAACTTTTTTTTAAGAAGTAGTCTATCAGTCTAGAGTCCTACATATAGTAGGGAAGGATGTTAGTGGAATACATACCCACATTTTAGAGCAGCCTTTCTCAACCAGGGTTCTGTGGAACTCTAGGGTTCCTCAAGAAGTTGCCAAGGGTTTCCTTAACTGTGGCTGCCTGTCCTCCTATCTGATACCTAATGACACAAGCATGACCCCAATGATAGTTTTACCAGTAGTAATAAATTTTGATCACCATAGTAAGAGGGGCATTACTGGCTATCAATGTGAGAGGCAGTTTTCCAAGTTATTTTATTGGTTCCTCAGGGGTAAACACATTAAAGAAGTCTAATTTGAAGACATCATACTAGAATAAGAAGAATTTAGGTCTTTGTTTATCTCTGCTATTGTATATAAAAAAAGATTGAGCTTCTTCAACAAAGTAGTGATCATGCACAACCTTTTGTAACCTTTAGTGACCAATTAGGGTCCAGTTTACATCATCCAGTGCAGTTTTTATTGGTTGCTTTTTCCTGCTATATTTATACATTGCTATAGGTCCTATTGACTGAATTTTGTACATATCCGCCAACAACCTCCAGGAATATTTGCTGTTTAGGCTGCTTATTTAGGCCTGTCATTGACAATAGCATCTAGGGTGACACTAGGGTGGTTTAGCCTGGACAGAAAATGAGAGTAAATCTCCCCAAACATTAATAAAGCCTGAGAGAATTGACAACCCTTCCTCACTTTACACAAAATGAATAGTGTATCTAAAGCCAAAAGTTTTGTTATAGGTATTAATAGATCAGAGGATAGTTAATGTTCTTGTAAGGTTTTAGTTGCTGCCTATGTGCTTAGTGAGATTTATTCAGGAATATCCTATCAGGAAAACCTAAAATGTTGGTTTGTCACCATAGGATTAGGGGGTAACTCCTATAATGGTTACACTTGCCCTAAAAACTAAAGATTTCCCTCTCTTTAAAAAGTTTTGCTCCAAGATCTTGGTCTGCCTAAAAGGAAAAGTATCTGCCTAAAAGGAAAGTATCATTCATGGGGGTCAGAATCCCCTGGTAGTCAGCCTGCTCAGGAAATGGTTCTCTGCATATTAGCTTGTGGAGGAAGTGAACCCTAAAAAGGCCTGAAGCACAGAGTGTTATGAACCACCGGGTGCTCATAAGTGCACCCCATAAATCACGATGGGCTTCAGACAGCTTACAAGTTGACACACCAATGCAGGCAGCCATAACATTAAACCAAAGGTCTGTTAGGACAGCGACATATTCTGAAGAAGAAAATCTGGAGGCTTGGGGGTTATTGGGGTCACTGAAGACACAAAGGTCACAAGATCACTGATACAGGAATAGGCAAAATGGGTGCTCAGTACCACTGTACCAACAGTTTGCTTGAACACTTGGAAACATGTTGCTATGCTTTAGTGCCAAGAGAGCCATGACTTCTTACAGGTCATAGTGACAGTGCTCAATGCAAAACCTCAAAGTACTGGGGGCTGCACTTTAAATCAGAGGTTCAGCATTGAATACCAGGAGCAATAGGTGCATTAGCAGGATAAAAAAAGAAAATCGCTCTAATGGATTTTGGATAGTGAAGTAGTAAGGTAAAATTTTACTTAAGAATAATAGGATTTCAGCCCCTTAAAACTCTGTCCACAACAAAATAAATGCATTCAATGGTGTTCACTTGCGATCTAAAGTAACAGTGTTCCTAAACTGTAGACAGAGTCATCACCGATTTTATTTATATCGCTGCCTTCCACACCTATATTATGTCTCTCTCTCTCTCTTTCATCTCTGTCTCTCCTCTCTCTGTTTCTCTCATCTTATCTTTCTTTCATCTCTTTTGTAATAGTTATAACATTTACATCAGGTGTGAGATGCTGTCATTGCATAGAACACAACAAATGATTAAAGGAAATGTACTGTGTATTTAGTGTATATATTCATTCTTTATTTATTTTCATTGAGGCTAAAAAGTTAAAAAGTTTAGTGTTTGATTTCCTTTTAGGCTGGTAAATTATTTTTTTCATATTTACTTGTTTTAGATGGTAGTCCAGAGTTAAACAATGGCAATTGTTTTTGCAGTTCCTTACCTCTTTTCAGTAAAGAGAGAATAGTTTGTTCACGTGGTTCTATAGGAAACATCACTTAGTCTAAAACACATCAGATAGGCTACTACATGCATAATGATTTTCAAATTATGGAACCTAAGTGTCGGGCTCCACTCCTTGAGTGTCAGGATCCACACACATTTTTAGCACTGGTCCAACTGACAGAAATAGGTTTAATACTGAATTGTTTACAAGGAGTAATTTTGTTTATATGAAAAGAATTTGAAACATAGAACCACAGTATACAAGCGTCAGGAGAGCCATCATAAATTTTTAGGGCCCATACTAGGGAAACCCTCTGGGTCCCAATTCCATTTCCTAAAGTTCCAGCATTACAAAAGTCAAGCTCTTTTGATTGGGACCTGGTGCAGAAGGACTCATTGACTCCCAACTTTCCAATGGTAGCCTTGGCAAGTAGGGGAAACAGGGATCTGACACTCCTGGAAGTATGAAATACTATACAGTCCAGTAGAGGCTGCAGTGCTAGAATGGAGGGAAATCAGGAAATGTGGTTACCTAGAGAGGTAAGTATTTTCAGCTTGAGTAAAGCCACCTGGCCCCCACTGCTTCCTATTCCCAATCATATTTTTATAAGGTCATGGGATGTGCAGGGTCCCATTCATCTTGTAGTCTTCTCCTAGATATGTATGTTCCTACAATGATGTAAAGTACAGAGCTGACATATAGCCCCTGATTCATCATTGAAATCCGCGATCGCTGGGAGCGCGAACGTACGCGCGGCCAGCGATCGCGGATTTCCGCGGTCCGGACTCGAGTATGCGCGTAC
>NC_092867.1:15128628-15132476 GCF_032062135.1 Pyxicephalus adspersus | reverse complement strand
TCGCGCACGATTCCGGATCGCTAATACGAATGCGCGACCGATAATCCGATTTTGCTTGATGAATCAGGGGCATAATATGAATACATGAAAATAATTTCACAATACCTTCTTTGAGTTGCCGGCCGCTGAACGCCAGTGCCATTATGTTTATGCCATTATGTCTCATAAGGATGTTTGCCACTGATAAACTGCGCTGTCCTAAAATGTACACTATAGTTTTATTTGCTTAACTTAACTTAAGAACACGGTTGCTAAAAAATGATAGTCCGTGAAGGTCAATGGGCATTCTAACGAAGTTCTAAACCAATTCCTAAATCTTATATAACTTTTTTCATGGTAATGCAATTCCAAACGCTGTAATTAATCTTTTTTAAATATGTAGATTATATTGTTTCTGCTAGGAGGTAACAGTCGTGCTCATTATACTGTGAATAAAAGTTGATAGTAGGGACCCCTCAGGGGATGGGCTTATGATGCTCCTCACTTACAGTACATTCTTAGTCTTGTGGGTCAATTGATATCCTTGAACCTGAATGTCAGGACATCTTGTAGTGCAAAAAAAAATGGAAGTAGCTTTGAATGGAAGGCAGATCATACCTGCTAGTGGGGGGTCTATTTTTCAACATTCTATATTTATAACAGGGAAGGTTTCAAAAGCAATTTTCAATAGCAAATCAGCCACAGGTAATTAAAAGTCTAATTGTAGAAAATACAGGTAAGATGAACAATACAAACAGACATATGTAAGATCCATATACGCCCCGAAAAAAATTGCCACAAAGAAGAAACCTGGGTTGCCTGTAAAAGAAAATCAAGAAGGCCTCTAATGCAAACAGCAGTAGACCAATTAGAAGAAAAGAGGAGAGAATAGTCTAGAACAGGGTTTCTCAACCAGGGTTCCTCCAGAGATTGCTAGGGGGGCCTTGATCAATAAGCAATTTATGCAATTTGGCTGTAAGGCTGGCAGCCTTCCTAATGACCAGCAATATAAGGGGCATTCTGCCTACTGGCCACCACCCTAATGTACTGTGAGCTGTGGATTTAGTAATTATAGAAGGGGTTCCGTGAAGACTTGAAAGTTATTTCAAGGTTTCCTCTGTGTAAAAATGTCTAGAAGAAAACAGCAGGGTCAATAAGGGGGGAGGGGTAACATTACCTGCCCTGCATATTGAATATGGGCTAGATATGGAATCCAACCTTGCTCCTAAGTGTGACGTGGTGCTCAGGTGATATCTGTACTCCGAAGACCAGAGAAATTGGATCCAGTAGCACAATTTTTGCTGGGGTTCTGTTTTTATTAAACATATTTTGCCTTAGTTGGACTTTAGACAACTGACAAGGACACTTTAAAGTGTACATCTTCATACTGTGGAGCTATTATAGGGGTACAGAGGTCCACTTTAAGTACATGAAATCAGGAAGACCAAATTTGAAGCTACATCTCCTAATTTGTCAACAATATATCTTCATTTATTTTGCCTCTATATCTTTTCCCTGCATTATCTGTCGCTTGAGCAGATACATATTTCCAGGGAGGTCTGTTTGATTTGTGGAAATATAACAAGTCCCTGCAATTGCAATTCACGTATTGTACAATTTTCAAATGACATTTTTCACAGTTTTTATAAAAACAGAATTGCCTGGGCTAAATAGGACAGTTCAAGGTCTTTGTATGTGATATAACAGAATTCCTTGTTTAAATTCTTGTGGCTTTTGTATCTAGGAAAGTTGATAAGTTTACTTTAGCCAATGTATGATTTGGGCATTGTATACTTTTTCAAGTTAACCATTTATAATGTCAATGAGCACTTGAAAAAATAGGTAACTTTTTATAAAAACCAAATGCCAAAGACAGAATGAATCTAGACAAATAGACATCCGGATTATATAAAAATGTATGTAAAATGTTGGTTCAAGCATTTACATCTAATTGGTTAACAAGGTTGCTCATCACAGTAAAGGAGAAGGCTCAGGATATGAAGGGAAGCATTAAAGTCCAACTCCATGTCTCATGTCTGCATGGAGCATGTTATGTGCTTGGCTGGCTCCCTTGCTACCATTTGAATAATCCCATAGTTCTAGCACTCAGTTCAGCTAGAAATATTTGAGAGCTACGGGTTGTATAGGAGTTGCTGGGGCACTGATCAATACATTTCACTATGCAGTTTGCAGTCTGACTGACTAGATGCCATGTAAGATTACACAGAGTTTACACGTTCAGATTGAACAACTTTATTCTCTTTCTACATTGCTCAGTAAGCTATGGAATTTGGACATTTGTTAACCTCCTACTATCCCCTATAGAACCTAGATGCTTCTTGTGGTTGAAGAATAGTTTTATCCTCCCTCTGTCAGTGTATTTCTAATCCCAGGGTTCTAGGTACCTGGTTGATTTATCTAGACTCCTTTGTATCTGGCTCAATACTGAAGGCTCCTCTGTGTCTGGCTCAGATCTGGAGCTGATCCATTCCAAGTTTGTCCAGGTTCTTCTATAATAGTCTATCTTCTCCAGTGGAAAGCTTTGATACATCAGTCCCATAATCTACATCAATCCCACTCAATCAGGGTTTGCTGGAACCTTAGGGTTTGTCCACAAATTGCTAGGAGTTCCTTGAACCAAGATCAATTTGTGCCTCTAAGGCCAGTTTAACTAATGATTATATAGGTGATATATTTCCCAAAGGCCAGAAATGTAAGAGGTATTCTTTTCACTGACCATGAAGCTGATGTGCTTTGAACTGTGGGTATAGTCATTATAGCAGGGGTTCCCTAAGACCTGAAAGTTATTGCAATGGTTCCCCCATGTTAAAAAGGTCAAGAAAAGCCGGGCATGGTCCACCATTGTCATCAGAAAGCCAGTCAAGAAGAATAATGTTTTGCTGGAGGTTATGAACATAGACAGGAAGTAGCAAGATCAGAAGCACTGAGATGGAACAGCAATTTTGAGGATGTAAAAAATTACCCTTGTATGGGTCTTTCATTGTAAATTATAATATAATTTTCAGTTGATGTTCTTTAACCATATAAAATCAGAGGTTCACCAATTCAAGTAGTACTTTGTTGAAAGTTCTGCTAAAACTTGTCCAGCATTGCCATGCTGCACCTCAAAGCCTGATGTTCCAATCATGGCTCTTTTTGATCAGTACCTGTTGCTACAGACAATGGTAAATTGTATATTTTATGCCAGTAGAATGATCTTCCCAGTAACCCTCTACAATCATATTTAGAGCTTTGGGACAAAGAGGTCACATGTCACCAAAGGGGCATTACCATTTGTATATGTCAAGGGCAGAAACAGACAGCTCTGTCCCACTTGTCCATAATATCTAGAGGCAGCACATTCTACTTTTAGGCTGGAATTCTCAATTCCCGCCATTTAGGACTACATACAGGTCAGGTTTGGGTATGAAAAATAATTTTCGGACTCTTTGTAAACCATTCCGGACTTAATTTATTAAGGTCTATTAGAAAAATACTAAAAATGTGTGGATCCTGGCCCTCAAGGACAGCAGTTAGGACCTCTACCCCAGGTCATGATGAAATGTAAACTCTATTACAAGAACAGTCTGTAATATGTTACTTGGTATATATATATATATATATATATATATATATATATATATATGTGTTTGCTAATACTGTTTTTTTTCCCACAGTGGGTCGGCGGTCACCCCTCTGCATTTGGATTCTCTCCATCTTCCAGTATAGAGATCATCCCTTTATTTCCACACGTTTACACATCCCCCATCCCTCCACATGCAGGAAAATGCTGGGTGGAAAAGAAAGTACCTAACTGCAAAGTAAGTAATACTACCTAAGCATGTATAGACAGTATCACAGTTATCATA
>NC_092867.1:15127199-15128314 GCF_032062135.1 Pyxicephalus adspersus | reverse complement strand
GTGATCCTATAACCTAGAATGGATTTCTAAACATAATTAGCTATCAATTGTCAGATGTTTTCAGCCTGCATTTCAGGTTAGCTGGATCTATCAGGTTCTCTTATGATAGTCTAAAATATATGCAATAGCTTTGTTAAATCAGACCTATTGGGTGGCTTTGCAAATGGGGCTTCATGACTGCACTTTAACTTGGAAAACCTACATACCGGTACATAAAAAAAAAAATAACTTGTTCCCACATCTCCTACCTCACTAGTTTTCATAACATCACTTTGTTCAGATGCTTTGTAGTTTACATGGTAAATTGTCAAGGTAAATTCACAAAACAAGTAATTAAAAATTAATCTGTGCACAAGAAGAAGATGTTAAGATGGTAAGATGTTAGTCATTGTTGTCTCTATAGAAAAGCCAGGCAAATGTTTTGTGTGGCTTTTTTATTATAATAACATTATTACAGAGCTTTGGCCACAGGGAAGTATGCATGTTTGATGTATTAAGCATCAAACACTTAAAAAGTTATTCTGGTAGTAATTGAACGGATCACTTTAGGTCACTTTGACCATTTCAGCACAGAGATCTGCCACCTAGGTTTTATTCTGTCCTCACACATGTTTTTTTTTTTACCTCCACATTCCGACTCAAGAAAAATGTTCAGCGCCTTACTTGGATGCAATATTGACAATAACAGCCGACTAGAAAGTGTGGGGCTGGCAGCCAACACATTTCTCAGATCTGAAATGATTAAGAAGAGCTGAACAAAGGCAAAAAAAAAAAAATCATCTAAAAATTATGAAAGCTTAGAAGGGTATTGTCTGGGCATGGCAGCACTAGACAAAAAAGACAAAAAAACTATGAAGGGACATATACAAAATTATGTTTTAAACAAAAATGTATTAAGGGGGTAGAACTAAAGTTCCTTAAAAAATTGGCATCAGGCTTGGCTTTAGGGCAGAATGCAATAGACAAAGTCCTTTTTGCAATAAATATTCTTACTTGCCTGATCACCGTCTCTTCTTTGGTTGGTGGGACACCCAGCACATCCCGACTTTCTTTCTTTCTGGTCTTAAGTCTTTCTGGCTTGGCCTGGCCAATCAAGATGACCAAAGATCAAATAA
>NC_092867.1:15124659-15126553 GCF_032062135.1 Pyxicephalus adspersus | reverse complement strand
GAAGAGTTTATATAGCAGTCAAAGTACTAAATTCAATCAATAAAGATGGCCCCTAGCCTCTCACCACTTTGTATGTAGATAGACATCTTTCCAGATGTAGTTTACGAGTATGTCCCTTTAAGTCAGATAGAAGCAGGTATAGATAATGCAGATTATTTCTCCTCTTTGGAAGCAGTAGAACTTCATACAGGACAGACAGTGTCTATAGCCCTTCCCCCACACTAAGGATTCTGCTCCTCTCACTCTCCTTGGGGGTGGATCCTTCTTCCTCAACCTGCAGCCAATCATAATCATCTTCCTGTCACAGCTCACCAATAAGTTTATGCTACAGCATCTGTCTTCTCACTACTTCCTGTGATTATTGATTTCCTGTATCTTAATGGGCATTACAAACAATAAAATCAATTTTTCATAAAATTTTTTATGAAACACAACAAAAAGTGTTAGGAAAAAGTGTACATTTATAAACTGTAACTTTAATCTGGCACCCATACCAATGGTTGTTGAATCTAGACTGTCAAACTATCATTCCTCTTGTGTGTTGTTCTTTGGGTTCAAGCAGATTGCAAGGGAAATAATAAAAAGTAACGGGATTCCCACTGCTACATGATTGGTTAGTGAAATAAACACTCCTATATAAATCTTAGTGAGCATTTAATAGTTTCTACTGCCTTATTAAATAACCTCATTGGATTCAATTTTTATAGATTAGTTGGTTATCATGAAAGAGTTTATCTCCCGCTGCTACGCACTTAAAATTCTCATGTGTAGCTGAGTCCTTAAATATATTTCTGGCATTCTCATGCTGTTAATTTATACTACTGGTATGATGAGTTTATGTTTTGTTAGTGTTATATATAGATACTTGGCAGGCAACATAGAACAAAATGACAAGAACAGTATATAATTTAAATGAAACATTGCAAGAGGGTAATCCCAATAGGCAAAACCTTGGAAGAAGAAAAAATGGAGCAGAAGAAGAAAATATACAGCAGATTTCAGGGGATGACATGATTTGCTTTTGAAACAGAAGAAGAGTTTAGTGTGGGCTGAAAAATCGATGTCTGGTGCCATTCTCTTTACATCTAAGGCAAAGGTTACTGATATGGAATAGAGGAGGATATTTCCGCACCAGAACAGCGGTCAGTGCTGGAATAGGAATACAAAGCAGATTCAGAATACTGAATGAAACAGCCCATATGATAGAATAGTTAGGTTTGACCTGGCACAAACTGATATCGTATTTGTTTAACGTTATAGTCAGCTTTGAATTTCAATTATCTAAAACCTCGTATGAAGATCAGGGGTGATTCTGCATTGGGTTGAACATCTACTATTTCTGCAGATTTATTCAGAAGTTTGAGCAGAGGAACTTAAAAGGATTTTCCTATATGAGCAAATGTTCCTGGGCTATTTACTCTTAGCAGGGAATTCTCTTAGGCTATTATTTCTTTTGAGTGAATGCTCTTAGAATACGTTGCATCCAATATCGCTTGCATAATAAAAGCAGTACTGAATGCAACATTCACTCAGAAGACAATATACCCTACAACATTTCATCCTAGGAAAAAACAGGCTTAGAGCAGCTGTGGCTGTCCGGGGAGAAATAAATAGGGTAAGCATACCTCTGTTTTACACCTCCAACGATAAATAAGTAGTTGTATATGGTTCGGGGGAGGCAAAGAAGTTATTTTTGAAGGTTGACCCGAGTTCGGCTTTACTATCGCAAGTTTATTTTATTTAGTTTATCTTAGATTTAGTTTATCTGTTGAAATTAAATGAATCTACTAGAGCAAAGAAATGTAATTTATTCTAAATATGTCTCCAAAGATTTTTTAAAGTTTTTGTTTTGAAATAGTAAAGAGATTCACTGAGTAGTACATTGTTTCCAGCA
>NC_092867.1:15113336-15122983 GCF_032062135.1 Pyxicephalus adspersus | reverse complement strand
CCAAGGCAAAGGCAGAAGTTAAAGATTAAGTCCAAATCACTGAACAGGAGTAGGTCAAAGGACAAAACCCAAAGTCATTTGCATGGGTGTCAGTTAACCAGGTGGGGTATCTGAGGTTTAGAAGGATACAGCATCAAAGAGCAGTTCCAGATGACAGGTAACAGAAAGCCAGACCTAGACAAAATCACGTACAGGTTATCAGGTAATGAAATCACATCTCCAGTAGCCATGGAAGCTAATTTTATCAAAGACAAGGTGGTTAAGTTCTAGGGCAGCTTTCATGTGACCTCTAGCTCATCAGATATCAGAGGGCATGCCCAGTGCAGAACCACAAGCCACCTAATAAGCCATAGGGTCAGGGGTAGATCACCCTATCTGTGTGAACCCTATCAAGGATTAGTGCAGCATGACCAGAGAATATATATAATGTGCAGGTGCCCTTACATGCCATGTCAGAGAAATTAAGACGCCACAAAGACTAAATGGTTGGATAACTGCTATGCTCCAAGGGGTATGCTGCTGGATAAGTGCAGCCAATATAGGTTCAACTCTGGTGAGCATTAGAAAAGGTAATAGAGAAAGTAAGTAAGTGTTGACATGTCCAGGGTAGGTATTTGCTTCGCTTTGGGTAGATTTACTCCTATTTCCAGTTGCATTTCCAAGTAAGGACGTGATACTAAACCTTTCCAATAAGACAGAGATAAAAAAATTCACCCTATACAGGTTTAACTTTTTAAAAAGCAAAACAAACTGGCTATATACACAATTAGGGGTCTATTTATAAGGCAGTGACTCTGACATTCACTGAAACATGCTCTGGTGGAGAATATTCATGGTCCATGTCTTTCAATGTCACCAATTATTTCAGTGAATGTCAGATTCTCCTCTTTATAAATAGACCTCTTTTAATTTACTTGAGCTGTAAACAATGCTTAGGTTATTCAACACCACATAATGACTAAACCTTAACTTAGTTTGTTTTCTATTCCAAAGTTTGGACATTTGTCACTGGTAAAGGAAGAAAATAATTTTGGAAGAGTAAGCTATAGATAAGCCATAGGGGAGGTTTTTTACTCAAAAAATAGCAATGACCTTCATGGGATGATCACCTAGTACTGATTTAATAAGTTGGAACATGATTAAAAATTACATTGCCACATTTAAATGTTTGACATTTTAATAATTGGTTTACCTGAACTTTTTTTTAGATATGAACTATAATAACAATTACTACAATAACAATTACCTAAATTGTGTATGATGTTTCAGATAATAATAATTATTATTTCAGATATTATTAATAATTTTGGTTGTTCTGTCCAAGCTTTTTTGTAAGATTTTTGCCACTTACATACTTGTGGTGGAAACCGGCACGATTGTCAGCTCCTGGGTGTAAAACAAACTGCTACTGTGTTCTGAGGAGCAGCAAGTCGTTTTCTGGAACTGCAACAAAATGTGCCTCAGCCTTGTGCACAACATGGTTCCCAACCATTCCCATTCTCTGTGAATAGAACACACGGTTTGTTGCCCCGGGGCTCTACTGCCATTTGGCAAGGAGAGGCAAGCTGCACTGCGGGCAACCACAAATCCTACACAGCCACTGCATTGCCAATAACACTTCCGGGAAGCGTGGCGTGATTTACCACACAATGGTACCCATCTTCTCCCATTCCTTTACCAATGAACCCATGGCAGAATAATGTGGCTCACCTTAGATCCGAAATGGCCCTTATTCTAATGTATGAGCTTTGGGAATTGAGCTGTATGTGCATTTCTAAGACTTTCGTCTAAAAATTGTTAAAGTGAGCATTTTTGTTGTAATAATATTCCTGTATACCCATATAAAACTATCAGCATGGAAAATTGCTGACATTCCTTTTTCATAATAAGCAATTTAAATTTTACTTAAACTTGTAATCTGCTTTCAATTCCTACAGGCAATTTGACTTTGCATATGACAGTCTTGGAGCGACTGGTATTCTTTGGTATTCTGTGTGTTTCCTACAAATGACCTCCTGCTTGTTTAAGTCTCCACTCCAAGTGCTTGGCATCAATTAACTGGCCCTTGAGTTAATTGACTAGAGTGAGTCACAAAATGCTTTATCCTTGCACGGGAGCATGGAAAAAGGAGTAGAGGTTCATTTTAACATATATGTGTAATGTTGATGTTTTTGTTAACTCAGCTGAATGTTAATACATGAACTCCTAATTTTCAATGTTAAAGCAAAAGTGAATTTATATTTGATGGGAAAAAAACATTATTTTCAAGGTTATGCTGGCAATTTGCACATTAGCAGCATCTGTTCTAAAGATTCAGAACTGTACTGAATTTTCAACAGAGAAAAGTTTAAAATATAAAAACTGGCAAAAGAGACCATTGTTTACAGTTTTGGCTAATTGGTTTACAGTTTAGGTAATTCACTTAGCTTAGTGAATGTGGTAAAAATTTACTTTGCAAAGAAATCCAAATATGTGCAAATGTGATTGCTAACTAGGCTAAGTGAATTGGCTGAAATATAATTACTGTTTGTAAAGATTGCCAAAGCAAGCCCAATATGTTTCTTCTGTAAACAATTTTATTTTCTGTACCAGCAAACAACCTATATCTTACAATTATACACCCACTAATTCTCAGGGGTAGTTTGCAATTCTGGCATCTGTAAAAGAAAGGTACCGGGACAATGTTAATTTGTACATTAAGGGATATGTTATGTAATAGCAATAACAACCAAGCCAGCCTCTTATGTATAACATGCAGTGTAATGGGCCCCGAGTAAATTGTGATCTTCTTTTATGGCAAGGTAAAGGGAGAGGAGTTAGTTAGCGGGAGGTCATGTTGTCTTACTTCTTGCTCGGCTAAGCCATGATGTATTTTTTTTACTGTATATTATAGATCATAGCCAATCCATAGAAGGCCTTTAGAATATATTAATGCGCTGATTTACTATAGAAATCATGTTGTACGTACCTCTGGTCCGAACACCCGATTATGTTCACTAGATTCTTTTCTGTTTACTCAACCTAATTAGTTTCACCATGATCGGACCATGGACAATTTCATAGCATGTCTGACTTTTATTTTAACAGGATCTGAACTCTGGACGCTGCCCAAAAAAGTAGTATAGGTCTAAAAAGAGAGTATAGGGCTAATCCTTTGTATAACCAGTGGTCTCCCTGCAGCTGATCTTTTTTCATGACTTGTTCTGTATTGCGTCTCTATGTAGAGGCAGCCAAATTTGGTAAAGAAACTGTGAACTGATGACTGGTAGAAGTGAAGCAGCAGGAGAGGTGGAGGAAGCATAGATAAAAAGAATGATTGTAGTAGGAAAAATGCAATGCAGATTCCTCTCCGGCAAGCAGCATCATATCCTAAAATAAATCTTCTTTGACTACCACCCAAAGGCAGCAGGGACTAATGCCATGTACAGACGTAAAATGTATAACCTTCCCAGCGACATTATAATGAGCAGTTGGTGCTGTTCAGTTCTAGGGATTGGGAAAGGGGCAGGTTGACAAGGAGGCACCCCACTGCATTCTTCCCCATTAGAATCAACAGTAGTTATCCCTGCTTAATCATCTAGTGATCTGCCATGGCAGAAGCTAAACAACATTAGGGATCACTGAACACACTTTTGTCTCAGATGGCAATTATATAGCATGTTTATGTAAGGTTAGATCTCACACTGCAGTTATAAAACTTTGAAGCTTTGGGTACAGGAGTGCTGTGTGAAGTATAATCGAACCCTAGCTGTTCATAGTGCTGGATTTCCGTTTCTTTGGGTCCTTGGGTGCAGGGAGTTTTTTGTGATATTTTTATGAGGAATGCAGTTTATTGCTGTCTTGCTGATGTCCATTTGGATAATAGGAAACTGTATGTTAAAAAAAATAAGCTGTAGAATATGAAGGTAGTCAGGCATTGATTTTGTTATAGACTTTCATTTCACTTTCCCTGGCATTATTTATTTAGGGTGTCACAAATCCCAAAACAATGTGAAGGGTAGTTAACCTTTACTGTGCTATCTAAACACTTTCATAATGTTTTCTGTATATAGGTTGGGGTTAGTCAATGATCCACAGATTAGATATACAGGAAGAAAAAACATTTATCCTATAAAAAGTGGCTAAAAAAGTCACCTATAATTATATAATACATCTTTTTACTTGCCTAATGTTTGTAATGCATTTGCTGTGTTCCCAAAATACTCATTGTGGGCTGCCTGGAAAATAAGGCCATTCTGAATTTTCCCTCAATAACAAAAGAATTCAAACCTGCGTTAAAAGCAAATTATATGTACATGTATATATGAAATGATTTTTCCACCAAAGGATTGTAAATCTATGCAACCAGTTTTGTAAGCTAGGTGTCTGCAGTAGAGAACATTGAACGTAGAGGATAAGGCTATGGATTTAGCCACTGACTCTCAACTGAAGAATCCTAGCCTTCCGGCTGTCTCATTGCTTACCCACTCTCTGCTGGGCTCTGCAATTGGCCCATTTTTGTTCCATTCCAAGGAAGGCGCTGTCCTTACCTTTCTAAGACTTTTAAATGGATGAATATACTGCTATCTTACTTGGCCTCACAGGCAGACATACACCCAATAAAACATCCTAGGATGTAGAACTCATAGCCCCAATCTTTACAGCTGTGATTCTACTTTTACACATTATCCTCATTTTGACCAATTTGGGTCACTATTCAAGTAACTACCGTTTAGCACGCCCTAAAATTTATCCCTGAGAAGCCCATGGAGGCGAAACGCGTCGGATTCTCACGCATCACGATACAGTCAATTGAACGTTTATGCGTTTACTTAACTAACTTCGTGTTAGATATTACTATGTATTGTATGCTGAACTACTACCCTGTGAATTACTAAACAGGGAAGAGGATAATACTGTATTAATGTGTATTAGAGGTTGTATGAACTAAATACTCAATTAATACTCCACATTTTGTGCATCAATTACGAGCCTCAAACCTCTTTCTTTCCTACACCCATTTACATTTTATTCTTCTAGGTGGCTCCAAACAAAATATATAAGGGTAAATATATTCTGAGAGGAGGAACACTTTTTTAGTTTCATTTGGAGAATCCCAGCAGTTTGAACCCAAATACGGGATCTTGATAGAACCACTAATTGTTAGAACCTTAAAGTTTGCAGTGACCCAAGGAAGCCTGTTGTCTATCTAGTTTTAGCCTCCCAGAATAATACTAATTAAATAATAAAAACATACACAGGTAAAAAGTATTGAAGTATTACTTTTTTACACAGCCTGATTACTTGATTACTGTTATAGCAGTCTTAGGTCCAGTCTGAGGTTATAACCCACTACAGGATGTGAGTTACAAGGGTTGTGATAGCAATTCTCCCATGCCTGTGCTATAGACATAATTGACTCTGCAGCCTTCTAAATTTGGGATGCAGTCCAGATACTTAATATATCACTGTGTGGATAAGTCAGAACAGCGACTGATAATTTTCTTTCTCTGTTAGGCAGTTGTCTCTAAATTCAGTTCCCGGTTGTAGTGGAGCCCAAGATAGTATCTTGAAACAGAAATTAGATAATAAATCTGAACTACAACTTGACCTTCATTCTTGAACGTTTGTGTGGGCTTCTCTGTGCTAAATTTGCTGATTTAACTGCACACCATGAGCTTCTCACAGTGTTAAGCTGCACCTAGTTATTTTCTGGGATCATCCAGACCTTTTCAGACCTTCCCTCCCCAGCTTTACTGACCCTGGTCCCCCTTTTTCATTTATTGGACTTCAGGACTTTTAAGGTCTTTTTAACTCCAGTAGACGATTTAGTAACTTTGTAAATAGTTACAAGGTATGTGTGCATCCACTTGTCCACATGTGCCCACTCTTATGTGTATTTTTTCCCTTTTCCCCATAGACTATTCTTGTCTTATAATAATATAGTTGAGGCGTAAACTATATTTTAGTTATGATGCATATATTATAGCTGAAACAGCAATCAGTTAATAGATAGAGAGCCTGTAGCAAGAAAATATGCGGAAGGCAACATGACAGTGTGCACGGACAGACACGAGGCATGGGGTGGGGGTTGGTTTGAAAGAGTTAAAAAGCTAGTCTTGGAGGAAAGGAAGGAGGGGGAGAAGGTTGGGTCGGAAATAGAAGGGGAGGAGAGAGTAGAGGGTAAAAGGAGAGTCAAACGGAAGTGAGTCACATTTTTTGAAAACGGTCTACAGTTATATGTAGAGGCTTCTTTGAAAGGGAAAGTTGGAGAAAGGAAGCAACCCAATTACAGGATGTTTTTACTTTTTTCCTGATCCCAGGGCAAAAATATTGTCAGTCTTATGTCTAAACAGTTTGCATAGCTAAAGTGAATACCAAAAATAAATTCTAGCTCTTTCTTTTTCTTTTGGTTACAGTCTCCGGTTGGAATTGGATAGCATTGGTAGGCTGATGGCTGATTTTATTGCCACTTTTTTATTTTTAAAAAGTGACTATAAAGATTCGGGTCCACATTTTTTGGTTTATGGTTATATGTGTTTTCAAATAAATAATCAGCATCGGCGTGGCTCAGGATCCACAGAGCAATCTATGGAAGAGAGGGATAAGCAGAGAATGTTTGCCTTCAGTCTCTCTTTCTTCTCTTCTCTTGTCTTCTTTTCTCTTCTCTTCTCTCTCTCTTTCCATTTTTTCTGTATTACTTTTTCAAGTAATTTCACCTTCAAAAGAAAAAATATTGAGTTTTAATGAACCAGGACACTACCTTAATACCACTAGATGTGCTTCCCATTTTCCTCTCTCTCACCAATACAGGTTCTATTTACCCTGAACCAGCACCAGTGGTGCTCTTCCTCCCACCTTCTGTCTTTTCAGAGTTCCTTTTTCTGTCTTCCCCCAAATTTTTGTTTAACTAAAGAAAAATGTCCAATACGAGAACAGTAGAATTATTGGAAGGGTTCTCATTATCCCCTGAGACCTATTATGATAACAAGCTTATCCTCTACCCCTTCTTTCTTGAAAATATATGTTTTGTAATTTTGCTAGGAGACACATGTCTAGTACCCAATCAGATCCAACCTACTAAAAGATTTATCTGTTTTTTTTTTTTATAAGCATCACATCATTGTAAAGAGGAAGTAAACTGAAAAAAGCTCAAAAAAAAATCCTCTTACCTTCAATCCTGCAGTGCAGTCGATCGGTCTGGAGGTGTCTTCTATCGCGTCCGGCGTCGTCCTGGTATCCATCTCTAAACCGACGCACCGGGCACAGCCATCTTCTCCTCTTTTTCTGGGTTTTTCTTACTATGTCCCCTGACACAGGCACGAGATCGGGTGACGTAGGTTGGAAAAAAACTTGCGGATCTCACTGTGCATTCGTGAAATCGGCAACTTTTTTCCTTTTCATCTCAGGCATGCGCAGAAGGAGCACCCAAGAGCCTCCCAGGATGTGTGACATAGGTATCCTGAGAGGCTTTGCGCTCCTATTCATTCTTGATTGCCTAGGCGATTGAGAATTAGGAGGCGGTGCTACAACCTTTTTTTTTTTACCTTACATAAAAGGGTTGTCTACCCTTTTTTGTAAAGTGAAATTTCTGAATTTCTGAGGTACGCTTTAACCTATTTTTACCTAGAACATTGTTATATGAAATCATTTCTGTTGCCACGCAAAATCCCCATCGTTTTTTTTTTTCCTTTCCGTCTTGTTCTTATTAAATTTAAGGGGGTGGCCTTAAAATATCCTTGAAGGAAAGAAGCACAATTTGGATCCTCTACCCTGTACAAAAAAAAAATTATTGCCCAGAACAAGTAATCAGACCTCGATTTTCCCTGTAAAAGTCACACTTTGCCTTTTCACCTCCTGAGCTTCCTTGTTGGTTCTCTAATATGATGAGTGGCCTCTTGACCAATAGGAACACCCAGAAGTAGCAATTTATATGGTAGCAGAGGCTCTGATATAATGTGGTTGATTGATAAATATAGACTTCACCATTATCTCCTGGCATGTGGTGCTTCACTTAGCTTAATGAATGTGGTGATAATTCACTTTGCAAAGATCACACAATGATGTGCAAGAAAATCTACAACACATGATTTTGCTTAAACACGTTTGGATGATTGAAGTCAGCAGATATTTAACTCATATACCAAGCTAAAAGAAGTATTCCTTGCAGGGAAAATTCACTTTGCTAAGTGGAGAGCCTAAGTGAAAATCTAGCCTAATATGTGGACTTAGCATTTCAGTGCTAGAAAAGGAGAAGGAAATCTTGAAGAAATGGAATCTTAATTTTCTCTGCAATGTTCCATTGGTGTAGGTAGTTACTAGATCTGCAATATTCCCTGAAAATGAACAAACAGATGTGACCTGCATACCACCATACTGCAATACAGCTCTATGATAGTGATAGACTCCATTGATTATATAAAAAATGGCAAAGCTTTTGAAATTGGAAAAAAAGAATGGGATGGAAGGATTACAGAAGAGTCTAGCAATAAATCCAGATGGCGTAGAGGGATGGGGATAAAGTCACAGTATAGTGGGAAGAATGAAGAATGAAGTGAGATGTGAGAGGGGAATAATAATAGATGCTGGTGACTATTGTACATGCTGTACTTTATTTTGATTAATATTCTGAGCGCTGTCCATTGGTTAAAAAAAAAAATGGCATTGCACAGACTAAGTGCAAAGATAGGTGACGAGAAGCTGTATATTGAATGAAGTAGCTGTAGATGTTATTATTGTAAATTTATACTGATTAGTACAAAGGTTGAGAAGTTGGTATTGTTTCGTTCTTGACCTGCAACCTGGTGCTGTCCAGTATTTTGAGATCAGACATTTAAAGCACTTTAAAAGCATGAAATGGACAGCAGCAATAACCATGATTCTAAAAGCCAACCTCTAGATGATTTCCTCCAGTTCACATCTCCCTAATGGCTCAAAACTACAATGGACAACCTTCCGTGCTAACAGAGAGCTATAGGAGGTGGGTGGTGGGTTGGCCAGGCTCTCCACTACAGGATACGTTGTTTAAATTATATGAGTTCTGTGCCAAAAACAAAAGTACATTTTCATTACCTGATCTTTATAGCTTAGTTTTGTTGTAGTGCAGTATGGAATGTTCAGTAGTAATTTTACAGATTACTGCAGATATTGCCCCATCAAACTCAGGATTCTAGGTTTACAAGTCCTAACCACTCTGTTGCCCCACATAGGTCTTAGACATGTTTTTTAGGTGTATCTCATGTTTCTACATTGTTTTATAAAAGAAAGACTCAACCTGTATTGCCAACCCTGCCCAGTTTTCCTCTGCAGAAGTACGAAACACTATCTTCCCCTTATCTCCATACCAAAAACGGGGGTCTCCTTGGTATTTAAATCTAGCAGAGGCAAACGTCAGCTCGAACAAGAAGTTTTGTATTTAGATACTGGAAAAATCATAGGGGCATTTGCATGTATTGCAGAGATGTTTCAGAATATATATATATATGAACATTTTTGCTCACACATTGCTCATGTATTTTAAGCTTAAAAAATTAAAAATTAAACATGCATAAAATTCAATAGACTTGTATTCATGCAGAAAATGTAGCCAACAGAAGTCAAAGTAAACATATTGGATATTTTGTGGGGTTCATTTGTGCTCCAGCTAGTCTGCCAAATTACAGAGAGCG
>NC_092867.1:15079722-15112543 GCF_032062135.1 Pyxicephalus adspersus | reverse complement strand
ATGACAAGGCAGGATCAGGTGATGTATCTTCCTCCAAATGCAAACGAACAAGTGCCAATCTCATTCTGCATATGCATAAGATTGTGCACTTATTAATCCCCACATGAGGAAGACACAGAGCCCGATCACGGGCATGCACATAAGGAGCAGCCTGCACCCTCCTGGGTTATATGATGTAAGTACCTATGGAGGCTTTAGGTTTCCCCTTCAGACTTCCCCACTGCATCAATTAAAGTAGAAAGGATAGGGGGTTTTAAAAAAAGGTACAAAAAAATTACAAAAAAAACATTTTTTTTTATTCACCCTTAGACATAATAGGCTTGATTTATTAAACCTCTCCAAGACTGGAGACAATAGACTATTACGGGTGGATCTGGGTGATCCAGGAAATTGGAAAGAATCTGATCCATGCTTGGAAACTTTTGCCAACTAATAACATTTAAAATAAAAACAATCCAAGTTTGTTGGATCACTCAGGTTCTCCAGTGATAGTATATCTTCTCCAGTCTTGGAGGCCTTCATAAAATCAGGCCTATTGTTGAAAATGTTATAATAGGTCCACTTTAAATATTAAACCCTAGATATGCCTTCTGCTGCCTCTTGCTTGTTGACTATAAATTTACAATGGTGCAGTTGGATCAGTCTGTTGCTTGCAACAGACTGATGTAATGTTCTTGGATTAGGCAATGTCACTAGACTGGACATTTTTATTGATATGGTATTTTTTTTTATTGTGACATTGTCAGAAATATTTTTTTTTTAACCTGAACTGTTAGTGCGAGGTCCACTCTTAGATAGTAAGCTCTTCAGGGCAGGGTCCTCTCCTCCTTCTGTGTCCCTGTCTGTATCTGCTTGTCATTTTCAAACCCTATTTATGTACAGTGCTATGTAATATGTTAGCACTATATAAATACTGTATAATATTAATACTAATAATATAATTTATAACACAATAGACCATAGCAAATAATATGTATTAAATTAACATTACATTATCCCGATTATGCCAATCCGATAAAATACTAAACCAAGTCTCCTTGCGTTTCCGCACTCTCTACATCATCTCTTTTCAAAGCTTTGCTTTATTCAGTAGATCCAAAAAAAAATACCCTGCCGCATAAACAAATAGTGTAAATATAATTCACATCAACATTAGAAACAGTAGACTGATGTGTCTCATTACCAGCTGTCTTAGCAGACAGAACAAGAGGAAAACAAATTCATAGCTAGCAGATTTCATATACCTGATAAATATTGAAGGTAATATGTTCAAGCATTAGTTTGTAATCCACATGTGACGTGTTTATTTCCAATATTTATGTAGCCACGGTATATAAGGTATTCCGTGCTAGCCAATGCAGACGGTGTGATCTGAGCCATGCTGCTAGGTTTCTGCAACTGATGGAGCATTCATAAACCTGTCAAACAAAAAAATCTTCAGATTTCCTCTCTATAATACTAAAAGCATTTTTATTATTTGACATTTTTATGAACAATCCTTCCTGCAGAAGCCTGGATAGAGTGATATCAGGCAGGAAATACGACAGCCTCTGCGGGGGCTTATAGCTAAACTTTCAGGACAGATGTGTCACCTTCAAGAGAACTATAGTTAGGGATGAACTCCAGGCACATGGATAAAAATGCAATGAGCATACTTGTATGTTTATTAAAAGAAATAAATTCTGATATTTTCACAAAGTACAAAAAAACAAATCCTGGTACTACTCTATAGCAATGACCTGTACAAAAAAATGAGGACGTATTAGAGGGAAGACATTATAAAGTGTTGTGGTATTCATGTGCTGATGGGAAATGGGAGGCTGTGTCTTGCTGCTCAAGCACTGTACAATTACAAGCAGATGTGGGATGGTGACCAGGATGTGAGACTTACCTGCGGTATAGAAAATCCAGGTCAACAATCTGGCTCAAGTGTACCAATACTGTGTATATCTTAAACCTGAGTAGATGAAAACTCAAATGCATAGAAAAAAAATCCAGTAGGTAGCACGAAAAATGTGAAAAAAAATTGTAAATAAAATGCATAATAAAATGTAATAAAATAAGAAAAACCATAAAATGCTTACAGGTATGCAGCCATGGCCTGCCAATAATAGTATTGTTGTGCTTGCCCTATGGCTTGCCCAAAGAGTGGCCCATTGGCCAGATTGGCTGGCTTCTACTGGCACCTCCTGCTTAGCTAGATATGGGTGGTAGACATTGGGCGAGGTGATGAAAATGTTGCAGGAAAGCAAAAATGGGTGAAGAAAGAGAGAAACAGTCTTACTCTGGCACAAATAGTATTTGTATTGCTAGTATAAGCATATATACACATAAGTGCAGTTTAGTCCCCAACCCATTAAATATGTCATGGGATTTGGACCTTTCAACTAGACAAAAGTTTTTTTCTATATTCTATTATATAAATGGTAAATAACGCTGCTACTGCCACCAAATGCGTCGGAATGCAGACAAAAAAAAAATTGATAGTTTTTTTTATTGATATTTGTGTATATGTGAACAAATTGTGAGGTAAAACCATATGATGGTCTTTGTGTTGGTTGTATGTTGTATATGTTGACAATGTGTGTTTACAAGTGTTTGAAATAAAATGGAATTTTTATTCTTTTGATATGGGTAGACCAGTAATTTCCCACTTAGAGCCACTCATGGGAAGTAGGACTATTATTTTCTGATTGTTTAGGGACATGGCATTGTTTGATATATGTATTTCCTTTGAAGGGGATTTCCTTTTGCATGCAGCTAGTTAGGATAAACAAAAAATGAATGGCTGTCAGATGACAGCAGTTGACAGGCATCTGCAAAAATATGTTAATACTTTGGGAAGAACTTTGACCTCTATATGTATTTATTCTTTTAGATACAAGCCCAGAATTTAAGTTAAATTATTGGGATGGGTAGCTATCCATTACCAGTAAGACTACACAATACCACAATTTCCCTGTGTTTGGAGGAATAGTCCCTATTCCGATAATAAATGTCTCTGTAGCTCTTTTCTCCACAATCACAAAAAACTGATTACAGCTCCCTGGTAATAACTAACATCCATATATTCATACTTGTATTCCGTAATACTTTTTTTTTTTGTGTTGGAATGGGGTGGGGAGGACTCAGAGTTGGACTTTGCTTAATACAGTATTATAGAATGAATAACCTTTGTTTGTCTATATGATAATTAAATATTTTTATTTATCCATCTAGCTTGCTTAGTATGAAAGTATACCAGTGACATCCCATATATCCTTTATTTGCAGGCAATTGTCAGAATGCTATGAAGTCAGCCAGCAGCAATCAGTCCATTGCAATTGTGGGTGCAGTAAGTGCACCTCCTGCGGCATTAATGGGATTGGATGCAGAATCATCACCAAGCCTTTCCTCACTCCGAGCTCCTCCATATCATATGCTGACCTTCTCTCCAATCAAGATACCCCTCCTAACGTCTCAGCTGCCTGGTAAGTCCTTATAACATTTACAATGACATGAGGCCATTTACACAAAAGACAATTCTGAAAAGAACTAAAAGTTCAGATGGATATGTCATATATTAGAGAACTAGGTGCCAGTCTAGGGATGCTAAAATAAAAGATGCAAACCATGTATAGGTGTATTCAGCTGATTGTTAGGTAGTAATAAATTGTTGGTCATGCAAAGAATGTATAATACTCGTTGTCACATTTGTGCTTTATAAGTGAAATACAGCTACACCATTGTTTATTCTAAAAAATGCACATTCTTGTTCCTGTGGTCTTCTGGCAGGTCTGATAATGTCATATTTCTTTCCTGTTCTTGTCCAGCAGTGAGTGGTCTTTTTTGGAAAGTGATTTTTTTTTAACTTTGAGGTGGTCTTTACCCATGCAAGTTAATTGAAAACGGGTATCAGTTGGTGTGATGTATAGAAAGTAAAATAATCTGAGACTCTTACTTGGGGGCTCAGTTGGTGGGACCTCAGTACTAGAGTTCCCCAGTCTTTAGAAAACTTGTGGTCAGTGTCAGGGTTCCCCACTCTCCTTGGTGGAGTTTTAGATATTTTATAATATAGAAAATGTTATAGAAGGCACTTGTGGGGGGGGTATGGAAACACTTGATCTTCCTGGAACCATTGCAAGGCACATATCCAAGCCAGCTAAGGGTTTGGCTCAGCTCTTCAGGCTACACCTATAACTATTTTTTTTGTTTGGTAGACTAAACTTGTATGGGATATTATTTTGTCATTTGCTCAGGAAAACCTAACTTTAAACATCACATCTATATTCTACATTGCTTTATTGACATGCTTACTGGAGGTAATTGTTACTCGGGTGAGTATTACTCAAAAGTAACTCGGGTAATACTCATTTTTGCAGATCCTCTTTTACCTGGTAGTAGGGAAATTATCAGCTGTTTGTAGTATACCCAAAAGACATGGTCAAGGAAAATGTATGTCTTCATATGCAAATGAACATTGAAAACCAACATGTTCATTCATATGGAGACGTATGTGACCAAGGTGGGCTTGGGCTACTGAGCTAAAGACTTCAATGGGAATAACTGATACAAGAAAGCATTTGCCATTTGGAAGTCACTGCTCTTATATACAGCAAGTGAATGTAGATATATATATATATATATATATATATTATAGGATGGGACAAATGTATAGGACATTTCTTTAAAATCCACAGATGATGTTGTACGTTTTTGTTTTTTTGTTTTTTTTGCCTAACATTGAAAAGGAAACCTACATCTTGCCTAATTTAGAAGGAACAAGTTCCCCAAGTAGCCCGCTGCTATTAGTCTTCCCCACAATCCTACAGGTACTTCAAGAAAAATCATTGTGTAACTTCTGGGTAGTTTGCATTGTTGTTTATACAGGGACAATGGTGTATTATTATGCAGGTGCAGAATAGGTGACTGTCATGGGGCTCCAGACTACAGGAGGGACCATGTGTAGTAAGAAAGATATTTACACTGCTGTGCTGATTATTGTAATTTAGTTTAGGCGTTGCAAATCTTAGATTTTTTTTTTCAATACCTTATCGGCAATGGCAACATACCTAATCCTTCCAAAAAAGGTTTTCTTTCATCTTAGTAAACAAAAACAGTCAATAGATATGTCATGTTTTTGAAATGCTCGGGAGTGCAAATTAAAAGTTGCAAAGTTGGCAAAATATCATACAAACTACAAGTTGGTTTTAGTTTTAGGATGCAGATTAGGTTAAGCTACATGCTGTGTCAAGTTTTTACTTTAGGGAAAATTTGTTTAAAAGACACAGTTCATAGCTATGCATTTTAGTTTGATCAGTTTTTAAAATATTCTGTTTTCTGCATTTTTGGCGTTGATTCCTGAACGTGTAATTTATTTATTTGTAGCAAAAAGGCTACAATGCCTCCGACATTCTCGTGAAAATTTCCCTGAACTTCCCATGGGTTCGCGAAATATGAGCAAACTGATTTGATAAGTACAGCCAGGGGAGCGTGGGAACCTGCGGTCACAGCTGATTGGAGGCACGAGACCTATTATTGATAAGTACAGCCCGGGGAGCTTGGGAACATGCAGTCACAATTAATTGGAGGCACGCGATGCCTCCAATCAGCTGTGACTGCAGGCGAACTCCAGTTGAACTCTCAATGGTACCCTTAATGGCAGACTGTCCCTCATCAGTGACAGACCCCCTTTAATGACAGCCACCCTTCAATGTAAACAAACTCAGAGACAGACTCCATCGATGATAGAATACCCCCATCTTCCATTTAAAGACCTGCTCAGTGCAGAATTCCCCCATCAGCAACAGATCATCCCTTAGAGCAAGTGACAGATGTATTTTTTCCTTGTGGAAGACACCTTTAATACAGAACCTTCACTGTACACCCCCCACCAGTGTAAGACTCCTCGGCAGTGACAAACCCTACCTCATCCATGACAGATCCCCTCAGTAAAGAATCTGTACCAATGACAGACCCCCCCCCTTTCTTTTAGTGGCAAAATCCCCATCAATGATAGACCCCCCCACTGGTGAAAGATTCCCCCACAAGTGGCAGACCTAACTTTGCCCCAGCCTTACTATCCCTGCCTAGTCCAATATATTCCTTTTCAGCTTTTTGAAGGGTTAAGATCACACATAAAGAAATATCCAAAAATATACTGATAATGCCGTTTGATCTAAAATATGGTATGCTTTGCAAATTAAATGGTTTTATCATAAAATGTTGCATTTCATTAATGAGAGCAAGAAAGGAACCAGAAAAGTCAAAATATTAGTTTCAGCTTTAACGTCCTTGGTATTTTCTTGGTCAGGTAGATGAACATGTGCCGTATTCGTAATCAGCTCCGATGTATTTCCCTTGTGCTGTTGCCTTTTGGCAGAAGCTGTTCTTCCACAAATTCCCAAATTGCAGATGTTAAGTGGAGAGATATTCTTGATGTGCTCTGAAAGATCCACTTTCCGTCTTTCTTCCTGGGCTATTGTATAGTGGTGGAAGTTGCACTGCTCACTTCTTTTTATGGAAGAGCAATTTACAAAAAATCAATACTGCATTTTTCACCTTCCACGTACAGACTTTAAATTTAATAAGTGGTGTAAACTCTGAATTGCTTTCTTCTTATCTCTTGTATAGATTAAAAACTTCTGGAAGAAAATTGCTATGAAAGCCTAACTGCAGCCTAAATTTCTTTTTTAGGTTTTGATAGAGAGGGGGAAGAGTTAACATTTATCCAGATTTTTATTTTTCTACATTAAAGCGGTGCCAATTAGCTGGAATTTAAGAGCCTTATATATATATATATATATATATATATATATATATATATATACTGGTTTTCTATTGAAAGGCGTATATATCACCTAATAAGTCAGAGTGTAGAAACACCAAGCACAAGTGGTCTGAAGCTGTGTCCCCTTTATTAGGCACAAGACTTGCTAAACTGTCCATGTTTTTCATCTTTTCCCATTTCTATTGTTAGTAGCAATACTGTTTTGGACACACTAGGTCAAATAGCCTCAAAAACAGTACAGGTAGTCCCCAGGTTACATACGAGATCGGGACTGAAGGTTTGTTCTTAAGTTGAATTTGTATGTAAGTCAGAACAGGTACAATATTTTAATAAATGCAATTAGGACAGATGTTTGTCTCAATGTTGGTGGCAATACTATGTTCAGAGCCTTTACAATGAACTTGCACAGTTATCTATGTAAATTTGCCTACATTAGCCTAATTTTCCCCCAAGATATCTTACAGTCAGCTATCTAACACGCAGTCCTCACAGAGGTCACAGGATAATACTAGAGCAGAATTCATGAGTGCAGAGAACTCTGGTAATTATAGGATCAGTAGGAAGTGGCTGTACAAGTTAGAGATAGGTAGGTTTATGAAAAAACTGCCTAATTAAAAAATAAAAAAAAGTACTGGAAACATTTCAATAGACTGCTAATTATCCCCATTACTATACAGTATTTATATAGCACCATCATATTACGCAGCGCTTTACAAAGTCCATAGTCATGACACTAGCTGTCCACCAAGGGGCTCACAATATAATGTCTCTACCATGGTCATATGTCTTCAATACAGTCTAAGGTCAATTTTGTGGGAAAGCCAACTAACCTAACTGCATGTTTTTGGAATGTGGGAGGAAACCAGAGTAACCGGAGCAAACATGGGGATTGTCCTGGCTGAGATTTACACCTGGGACCTAGTGCTGCAAAGGCTAGAGTGCCAACCTCTGAGCCACCATGCTACCCAATGCAAATGCTATAGACCATTGTTCTTTTTACCAAGTAGTATGTTACTATATATAAAAAAGCTTTCTTGTAGGACTCCCAGGGGCTGGCACTCAACTACCTGCACTGCCGCACTGGTTCTTAAAGCACCAGCATTGGCAGATTTGATAGTGGAGTGGGTGGAAGTTCTGAACTGCTCACTGCTGTCCCCATTTATTCTCTCCTAATTAAAGAACAATATTCACAGACTTGATCACAACTATAGGCAATGCCTGCTCTTCTTCTCCAGTTTTTACATTTAATCTTCTCATCTGTTATAACAAAATGTTGAATCTTGCAGAATTCTTGAATCTGCAGAACATTTCTATTGGAAAACGAAACATCCCCCTAGAACTGATAATGAGATGACTGTACAAATCAAATTATCCAACATATAAAAATGGAATAAATGTGAAAAAATTCTACATGCAGCATTTCTCAGGCTCCATTGTGTAAGCACCAGATGGTATTAGCTTTTAATCTGCAGCACAACAAGCTGTATCTCTCTTTTGTCAACTCAACATTTTTTTTCTGTTATGTTAATGTCATTGTAGTCTATTAAAAAAAATGTACTCTGGTGTTTTTATAATGTGTTTCTCTGTTTAAACTATACCTGTACTATGCCTATGAAGGGCAAAGCAACAGGTTTTCTGTAAAGCTGGCTTCCTCGGGAGAACAATTTTACCATCCTTCCTAGTTATATTATAAGAGTTTTATGCTACAAGTCAATCCTAATAGGAGTTTTTCACATTGCTAAGGACTTTGTCCCTACTTGTGTGTGAGAGTACAACATCACCCATCAACGCTGTATTGGAAAAAAGGCAATCACATCATTCACAAATCTGGAAGCACCAGGTAACTCTCTTGGCTCCTTTTGACAAATGGAAGGCAGGGGGGTTAACTGAAGGTGCTAGAATAATATTGCGACTACACCTGAAATTCATTAGGATCTGTGTAAATAGGGCCATTTTTAACCATTTTTTTTTAAAAAACAAAAACCACTTTTTACCACCCAATGGGATCAGCTGGTATCTTCCTATTGGTAATTTTCTTTGTTCTTGCCCATTTCTTTTTGTCATCTTCATGACATCTCTAGTACAATGTAGCGTTGCTCAATGCTAGAACTTAGACCAGAGAAGCTCAGAGTTTTTGCCTTTTTATGCCTAAAAATATCTTCTTGCCTAAGAACCAGGCTGATATATTTTTTACAAGGAAATCTTTAGGATAGTAAAAAAGAAAAGTTTGTTTTATAATAAAATTTCTCATTCCTAAAGCCTTTATCTCCACCTCCAACCATGCCGTTTGGCAGTGACACATGATTCCCAAAGAAAGAACAGAGGTGTCTGATAGCTGTGATTGACAGTCTTGATTTATCATCTGTATGCTAAGGAAAAGGCCATATGGTAATGGACGGTGCCTGAATAAATGGATCTCTGGGGACAAACTTGAGATGAGAGTTTGTTTTCTAATCATGCATAGAAGAATTACAAGCTTAATAGTTCACATTTGGCAGTGGTTTATACAAGCACTGGAAAAAAAGACTGCATTAAAGTCCTATCTCTCCTTGGTTCCACTTGGTAGTCCTCTACTGGCATGTTTTGTGATGATTTTGCTATGAATTTTAACTGCAAATCTTGCAAAAGTTCCTGAAACATTTGCAAGTGGCAAGTACTTGAAGTGGAAGAGATATTATAGTCTGTCCATCCTCTAGGGTCTGCTTATTTTTATGTCCCAGGCTTGCAGTAAAGTAAGGTTTGGAAAAAAGAATACAGAACGTGGTGGGGGACACAGACATCCAACACTTTTAGAACTGGTAAATGCTGAAGAGTCTGATGCAGGCTACTTAGTAGATGGATTTTGCTGGAAAGGAGGGAATATTTGTCAGAGTACTTGTACTGTGGTGCTCCCTTTCGAACTGTCCAATGGTCTCCGACACCAGTCTTTCCCGCTTATCTGTCTGACTTGATGCCACTTTTCTGTCACTGCTTACAGAGGTGGCAGGGGCATGCACAGCAACACACCCCAGTTTAGGAAGAAGTAGTTCCTTAAAAGGCAGAGACTATCTATCTTAGCCTCAGCAGTAATAGAAGCTGGTGCTGTGACTTGGCATAAGTTACCTTTCTATTCTGTTTGTACACTGACTTGATATACCTGGATTAAGCTTTGCCTCCCACGTGCCCTGACCATTGCCTATACCTCAGCTATGAGGAGAGATTAGCTGAACTGAATCTATTGCCCCTTTGAAAGAGACGTATAAGGGTGGATATGATCACCCTGTATAAATATATAAACGGTCCATATAGAAAACGCTCTTCCTTAATATTCCTTTTAAGATCATTACAAAGGACAAGAGGGCACTCCTTGCATCTGGAGAAAAAGAAATGTAATCACTGGATAAGGAAGGGATTCTTCACTGTAAGGTTTGGAACAGGCTCCCTCAGGAAGCAAGTGGTAGAGAAAAAGAGACAAACGCAGGGTTTGATAATATTATATAACTGTATTAAGTGAGTGATATTACTGGCATACAACACACATATCATACAATAAAATAACATAAAAATTATGGTGGTCTGTCCCCTTTGATGTTTGTGCAAGCAGGGGAAGCCAGTATTTGGACCAAAAGATCTATACAGAGTGTACTCTAAATTAGTCGTCCTAAAGACAATTAGGTAAGCAATGTAATGCGTTTCGACGCGTTTCGCCTGAACAGGCTTCCTCAGGGGACTTGTAGCATTCAGATTGTCTACTGTATACAAAGAATACACATATCATCACTATGGACTGTGTTGGAATGGAAGTGCTGCATAATATGATGGCACTAAATACTATGTAGTAATAAGGATAATTAGCAGTCTTTTCAAATGTTTCCAGTACTTTCTCTATTTCTCATCCACTTACATGATTATTTTGGGGTAGGCTGCTTTTTGATTAAGGGACAGATAGACCCCCCCCCCCCTTACCTCTTCCTCATTGCCTCAGGAAGTAGTTTGAGCAATTACTATAGATTTCTTTAAGAAAAAGCTGGATGTTTTTCTAGCACAGAATTGAACTGGGTATTAAAGTTTTAAAGTAACAACAGAGACTGTTGATCCAGGGAACATCCAATTACCTCATGGAATCAGGAAAGATTTTTTCCCCAGTTGGAGCAAATTGCACCAGAGTTTTTTTTTTTTTTTTTTTGCATTCCTCTGGATCAACTATGTCTATCGGGTTTTTTATTTGGGATATGTTTATTTCCCTAGTGGTTGACCTTGATGAACTTAAGTCTTTATACAACTTTACTAACTATGTAACTACACCAGCCTGCCACCTGCCCTGACCACTTGCCGGGTCCTGGACTATACCTGCCTACCACCCGCCCTGCTCATTACTTGTACCTGGGATTATACCTACATATTTCCAGCTCTGACCCCTTATCACTGTGGTCTCCCTCCATAGCCTGCTGGACACCACCTGTCCTGTCTATCCATCCCTCCTCCTCAGGTAGGGAAACCCTGAGGATCATGACCTGGTAACACCTTGCAGCAAATATCCCAATGGCTCCTAAGGTTATTGCCCAATCACCGCTTGCAGGGTGCCCTGGTGAAGACTAGGTGTCACTTACACTCCGCACCTCAAGTAATCCCATGCTACCTGCTTTGAGAAGACACTAACTATAATACTTTTCTAATAAATTTTTAAGTGAAATCATCATTTTTAAAAATATCCCTTCTCCTACAGTAAATTCCTTGTCACTCACAAAGTGGTTAATTCTTGCAATAATGAATAACAGCCACATTCCTCTTCACAGGAATTGTCACATAAGATTGTACTAGGATTGTACTATCAGAGAGGACATGTCTGACCAGGGTATTTAAACTATCACTTGCTTTGGACCATTTGTGGTCCAAATGTGGTATTTCTTAGACAGGGCAATCATTTTTAGATATACTGTTCAGCTACCCTAAAAAGAAAAGTGTAGCTAAGATTATAAAATAAAGGTTTTTTACATTGTCTACCTGGATAAATATCAATTTCTGCTGTGAATTTGGTTTGGCTTTAGGTATTAGACAGAGGCAGCTGTTGGCAGATGAGAAGAATAGCTCAAGGCCTGCTTCAGTTTACATATACAGAGGTCTTTGCCTCTGCGTACCCACTGAGCTTATTTCAAAAAGTGTCCAAACTTTGAAAATTCCAGATGCTTCTTATTTTCCATCAGAACCTTTTGGACAAAAGGCTCTTTAAATCCCCCAAGTTGTACTCAAGTTCAATTGTATCTGCCAGAGGAAATTAAGATGAACTGTCATACTGCACTTTGGAAAAGAGTGGCCTACATATTGAGCAGCTACGTACAATACTGACAAAAAAGCCTTATCATTTCCTGTATTCTATTTCCAAACTCAAATAACACAAAGCAGTGTAAAATATAGCAAATGTATCAGGCTAAGAAAGATTTCATTAACCTTGCAACTCTTCTTTTCCGTCATCAAATTGAGTGGCAAACAGCATAATAACAAAAGTAAATAAAAGTTATAGACTTTAGATTGAAAAATTTGAAGTGAGTACATAGAAATATGAAAGAGAAAGAGCCATCTGTTTAGTCAACTCATTGCCACCTGTTCATTGGCTTCCAGAATGATTTACTGTTTTCAGTGTAATTTTCATTTCTGGTATGGAACAGCTGGGATGTGCCGAAGCCTTCTATTTGTCTGCTGTACAACAGCCAAGCACTCCTGCTACATTGCACAAACAATTCTGTTCTATGGCCTTTCTTGTTCCGTCAGTTTACCTCATTAGAGGGGTTTGTTGATAGCAAACAAGTCGAGATCTCAATAATGTTTTGGTGTTGCTTGTTCTGCAGCTGTGCGTTAGTTCATAGAGTGCCATCAAAAATTAGTACTGAGGAACGGTAATGCGTTCTGCTACATACCTGGCTCGTGCAGACTGTAGAAGAGACTAAATTACGGACCTGTTGGCATCACTCTACCAGTTCCAGTTAAAATGTTGCCTGGACAAAAAGCTTTCCTTTGTTTGAAGAGTAGGGAAAGTTTGCAGTCTACGTTAGGGCTTAACTCTTTCTGGACCTGTGTTGGGAAGATTCTCCTCACTTTCGGTCCCAGTTATATGGTAACCAGAAAAAGAAGTGGGGGACAAATGACAAATGAGCAATGAAGTGATAGTAGAGTAAAGGAAGGCTAGAAAACCAATAAGTATAAATTTTGCAGAATAGTTTGCCATAGTCATCTTGATGACAACATTGGTAATCGGATTGGAAGGGGGCAGAGAATTTCCCAGTAAATCCTCCGAAATTAAACTCTGGCATTGGTTCTATCCCTTTGCCTTATGTTCATATCAAAAAGGATTTAGAACTGGAGTTACACAATATAAATATAAACGATTTTCCAGAAAAGGAAATAGAAGATCCTAGGCTCTATAGATCTGTTATCTAACCCATTACAAACATGTTTCCACCATACAAGAACCTGCTAAACACAGGGGACGCAATTAAATGTATAAATATAGAAAAAAATATTCTTATGCTTTCACATCTTTGTTATGTGTGGCCTAAATCAAGAATGGTTATTAATGGAGAAGAGCCAGAAAATCCCAGGCAAAGATATAAGACAACATTTTCAATATGGTAGTCAGCTCAGAGGGACATTTTTTGTTACAACTTAACATGACCATAATGCTAAGGATCTTTGCGGTTTCTGGGTCTATCTATCTTACGTTTGTCAGAGATAAGATAAGTCAAAAGGAGCTATAAGGAAAATAATCCCACTTTGTATCCTTTCCATTGATATTTATAAGAATTTCAATGTGGGCAGATATTTTGCCCCATTTTCACTGCCTGTACTGGCATTACCCCCTCAGATACCAACTGCTTTAATGTGTATCCTCCCTTCCAAAGTAGTAGGCAAGTGAACAAGGTTTTCCAATTGTGCCATTTCCAGGGTTTAATGGAGAAGCATAAAGTTTGTAGCTAGCTCTTCCTAAAGCTCTAGACATACTTCTGGCTTATAATGTCTATATGGTGTCTGATAATAATCACTTCTCTGTCTGACCAGCACTGAGATATGCCGAGTACTACTTTTATTTTCCCTTGACAACATCTGCTCACTGTCATAGACTAGTTGCATAGTATGGAGCATAAGATGGAAGGTTTACTCTGTATAAAACCCCAGTTGGATTCTATGAAGAGTAAACAACATTTGTTCTTAATTTTTAAAACTAGAAACAAAATCATAAGGCCTGTATATTCTTGATTAGGAAAGCCTAGATGCCCAGCTCCAATTGCTAGCTGGCCAGCCCCCTTGACCACAGACCTGTTGCTGGATTAAATGGCTGAAACGCTTAATGAATATAAATAAATAACTCTAAACAACCACCTTAAGTAACCAAAGTAATACCAGTACCCTTCAACCATCTTAAGACTTGTTTCCAGGTCCTCAAGGGTGCCATCCTTCGACCGCATCCTAATGGGTTCTGACAAACCCTAGTTATGTCCCCAGCTGCACCACACCGACATGGGGATGCTACCAACCCCAATGCAGCCCCTTCACCAACATAAATACCATAGTTATACCTCCTTAAACCACTCAACCTTCTGGAGGCACCGCACCTAGGGTGGTTCCCCACTGCTCAGACAATGCTCAGATACCACCCCCCACTACAAGAAAACCCCTAAATACTAACCCTCCTTCAAACTGTCTACTCCTGGGGAGGGTAGGTCACTTTCCACCCTACTGTTTCCTCTCCAACTGACCACACTCCCCCTCCCCTATTTATTCATCTCCTAATAACCCTTCCTTGTCTGGGCCTCGAGCCCCCTCTAATGTCCAGCCCTTCTATGTCCTTAGCACTTGGCTCCAGGCTTCTCTGTATATCTATTTGCTGTAACAATAGCTTCTCTGCTGCTAAAACTACATGACTGTGACAAGGCAGAAACCCCGCATACAGTGCCCTCCCCCCCTTAAAAACCCCTCAAATGACACCCCACTCAAATGATGGTTAAATGGCCGAAAAGGCCTTTTATTAACAAAATTTCCCAAAACAATTACAAACAGATAAACATTTTTCATTATTAAGCAAAACAAATAAATAACCATAAATAACCAAATTGCAAATAATTAACATAAGTCACATAACAGTACAAATACGTAAATAACAGATTTTCTTATAACCTTGACTCAATGAAGTCGAAGGACCCCTCTACTATTCCCCAAATTTATTTTGGTCTGCACCGCTGTGATATATTTGCTCCCAGCTGCACCACAAGCTCAGGAACGATCAGCAGCACTCGCAGCCTATTTCAACCAAGACCCATCAACTACCAATAACCAAATTCCAGAGAGACCCATACCGACGATGAGCCTCTCACCCCCACTGAAATAGAGCAGAAAACCACCTTCCTTCAAGGACCTCACCGCAGCGACAAACCCCAACCTAACCAAATCCCCACCATCACCCAAATACTAGGGAGGGTGGGCGGGAAACTTTCTCCACTCTCCCCGTCTTGCCGTAGAATGATCCTCCCCTTCTGTTTTCCCCCCACTTTTCACTCCTCTTCCCTCTCCCTCAACTAGGTCACCCCCTCTCACCATGCTGCAAATTAGTTAACCCTAGCACTGCCTGCTCCCTACCCCTTCCCAGTCATGGAGGCCTTCCACTATCGTTTCACTACGTTCTCCTGCTCCAGGCCTCTCTTGCAGTACCAGAACATGCTAGCATTTAGCTCCAGACAGCAATATTTGTAAAGCACAGGGGGGTTTGCTGGTTGTCTGCCTCCTTGAGAAAACAATCTCTCTTTAGAGTCATCAGACTTGTGAGCGGATCTCTCATGCAGCCATTCTAACAGAGATATCCAGGAAATGCGAGCAGAGGGACACTTGTTTCCATGTTTTGCTGCTTCTCCATGACACTCAAGCACAGCCACATGTAGGACATCTGGATAGGAAGGATGAATTGACAGTTCTGTCAGTTTAACCTACCTATCCAGATGTCTTACTTGTGGTTGTGCTCATGTGTCAGATTGTGCTACCAACCCAGCAGTAGCCTTTTCTGATAGGGTTTGACAGGTGATTTCAGGATCCATTTACAATCAGGTTTGCATACACTTGAGGATGTATGGACTAGACCAGTGGTCTCCAACCTTTTTGGTTCAGTGGACCACTAAAATCACTGGCTCCTGACCACGCATGTGTGGGGGGCCGGGTGTCACTCAAGGGGGAGAAACCTCTCCAGAGTGACGTCAATATGACATAACCCAGCCTACTCTACCATTGCTGATCGAAGCCTGCGATGGGAGAGTGGGCGAGTTATGTTCAGCGACACAGCCCGCCCACCGCCCTGAGCCTAGGAACTACACGGGGGATGTGGTCTGCAGCTCTGACCAGTGTTTCCCGCCAGCAGGGTCCCCCTCCTGACCCCGCTCGGGGGTGCACTGGCCAGAGCCACGGACCCCCAAAATTCTCTCAAGGATCACCGGTTGGCGAATGCTGGACTAGACAGCCAGCAGGGCAGCCAGATGTATTGTCCACCTAGCAAAGGGCATAGAGAGATACGTGTATAGTCAATCAAGACAGGGAGCTACATAGACAGTCCATCCAGCCAGCAAAACAGGCAGTTAGGTGACCATTTTGTTCTTAAAGGACAGAGCGTGCACTTGGCTGCCTTGATTGACATAACTTGTACCTGGCTGCTTGTGTCCCTTGCTGGGTGGAAGTTGCACCTAGCTCTCTGACCCAACTGATTGTGCACTTGGCTGTCTTGCTGGGCAGACCATGCACCTGTCTGCCTTAATGGACCTAATGTGAACCTGACTGCCTGCCTAGAAAAAGCATCCACCTGGCTGCCTTGATGAACATAACATCCTCATGGCTGTATGATGGACATTGAATTTACCTTGCTGCCTTGATGGACATAGCATTCACCTGGCTGCCTTAAGTGGCATAATGCCCACCTGGATGCTTTGATTGGCATGGGACTACCTGGCTGCCCTGATTGGCATAGCTTTGATGGACAAAAAATTCACCTAGCTGCCTTAATGGACTGTAACTGGGGGTCTGTCAGTGGCTGTCTGTATTTAGGTCTGCATTGGGGCTTTGTGCCAAGGTTTACTTAGGGATCTGCTCTGAGGTATGTCACTGGGGATCTGTACCAGGTCTGCACTAAGAGTTTTTTTATTATTGTGTTTTGTTACTGAGGTATCAATGAGGGGAGGAATGTTTGTAACATAAGGTCTATGTAATGAGGGTAAATACCCTGTTTCTTTATTTTCCCAGGGAATGGGGGAGGGCTGTTCTCAGTGCCTATTATATGCAGCAAGAAGCCTAGAGCTTGCATTGAGTACATGGCTTTAGTTAGTACTAGCCTATGAGAAGAGGGGCACAGAATGAGATGAGCTGGTGGACTATGCACATGAATCTGGTCAAATTTGGAACATCATCTGTTCTTCTTTTGTAAACTGAGCGTCAGCATATGTTTAATACATTTGAATCAGTAGATAAGACAAGCTGTGAAAATACGTTAAGGATATTGATGATAAAGTGAGGCCTGTAGCAGGAATTTGCAAAGGACGGCATGACTAAGGTATTTTGGTAGCCCCCACCCTTCCCCCCTTTTTTGGGTTATCAGTCCTGCTGGAGGGTCATGCAGGGGACAAGAGATGAGTCAGAGGGCATAGCTTTGATGGACAAAAAATTCACCTAGCTGCCTTAATGGACTGTAACTGGGGGTCTGTCAGTGGCTGTCTGTATTTAGGTCTGCATTGGGACTTTGTGCCAAGGTCTACTTAGGGATCTGCTCTGAGGTATGTCACTGGGGATCTGTACCAGGTCTGCACTCAGAGTTTTTTTATTATTGTGTTTTGTTACTGAGGTCTTCAATAAGGGGAGGAATGTTTGTAACATAAGGTCTATGTAATGAGGGTAAATACCCTGTTTCTTTATTTCCCTGGGGGAGGGCTGTTCTCAGTGCCTATTATATGCAGCAAAAAGCCTAGAGCTTGCATTGAGTACATGGCTTTAGTTAGTACTGGCCTATGAGAAGAGGGGCACAGAATGAGATGAGCTGGTGGACTATGCACATGAATCTGGTCAAAATTTGGAACATCATCTGTCCTTCTTTGTAAACTGAGCGTCAGCATATGTTTAATACATTTGAATCAGTAGATAAGACAAGCTGTGAAAATATGTTAAGGATATTGATGATAATGCTGATAACATGTCTGCATTTATACAGAGCAAAGAGTGGTATGTATCAACACATGGCAGTTATCTCTGCTTTCAACACATTGCTGTGATCATGCTGAAAAAAGACATTTTATGATTGCTTTTCAAGGGTTATGACACCTGGCACCTTGATTGATCCCCTATTAAAGATTTCATTTTTAAACACAAATTCTTCATTTGCTTCTGACTTCTTTATATTGTTGCACATTGCTTGCTTCCAATTCTTTCAAAACCCTTTATGTTTTTATAAGATTACCAGACTCGACATGATGGAAATCTTCTGCCTAAAGTTCAGTATCAAGGATGACTGTTCTCCCTTTAGAAAGGGTGTCTTCCACTGTTCAATGCCAGTCCAGTTTACTAGATATGATAAATGAGTAAAATAGAGATGGGTTATAGACCAATAACTAACTTATAGGAGAGAAGAAGATGGATAGGAAAGTAGTGATCAATAGTCAAGCTTCTGTATTTCTTTGTATATTTAATAAATAGGGAGAACCATAGTCAATATATTAAGTACATTTCTTCTTATTTATAAACCACAAGGTAATGGAAAGTATGCATACTGTAAACTAAACAAAACGTTTTTCTGTCTATCCAAAATGAAAGCTTTAATGCTTTTAAATGCAGGTTACGCACATAGCATTTAATTGTTGTTTAAGCATATTTGTTCAATTTTGGTTTGACAACATGCTAGCTCAATTGAATTCAATTTAAAAACTTTCAATAATGTTGGATTGTTATAAAATGCATGACAACAAAGCTGAATCTGATTACTAATTTGTTGCTCATAGCCAAAATTGGTCAGGCTTGTGACAGGTATACTTACAGTCCTAAGTGGTCAAGCAGGGTGTTTGACTTCAGAGTCATGCCTCTACTTTTTAATTAACCATTGTGTTTTGCCTATTTTTTCATTCTTATAACTTGAAGCTGGTTCCTTTGACAATTCCCAGGTGGATGTTCAGAAATGGCTTTTCATGTGCGTTTTGCTCATTCCGCGTTTTTTTATCAATGTAGCCTTAGGAATTTTATCTTTAAAACCCTCTGTGTAAAAAGCCAAAGTCAAACTGTGCAGCAAATAATGTAACCCTAGGCTAGAAGAATATTGATTGTATAAAAGGCAAATAGGGGACATGTTTGATAAAGTATGAGTGTGTGTGATGCAGGAATTTACCCAAGCCGGGGGGAGCTGTGACAGATGGTGCTTTGAAGAGTTAAATGATTTTCTTCACCGGCTTATATATTTTATTAATAACACTGGGATGTAGGGTCTGGGAATTCCAATGCATCAAATCAAAGTGACGGCTTCTTCTGCTGATCCAATGGAATGCATTTTTTAATCAATTGAAACTTTTAGACTTTTCAGTACTGTATCTAAAATAGACATGATTTGAAAATGTGTACATCTCAAAATAAAAACTCTTTGTCGATTTTTTCGCCTCTTGCTGCCTGCAAAGTGCTTTTTCTGACTTTTAATTTAGGTTAAGTATTCAGCTGCCAACATATCTCCTTATTGCAGTGGGCCCAGCATGTGTAAACTTGCCAACGTTTGACTACCAAAAAAAAAAAATCAAACCTGCCGGAATGTCACATATTTGAAATATATATTTTGGCTGGACTATGTATCACAACAATATATGGCAAGCCAAGGGTGGTTGATAGCAGACATTGAGAGTGGAGTTGGATTAATTGTCTATGTTGCCAAGAGAGGAAATGCAAAGAGCAAAGTGATGGTGGACGACAACATTGGGTAGAAAGGGCATATAATTGATTGAGGAACATGGGAGACAAATTTGCCCCTGAACTGGTTTAGAGCAAAACCTGTTACAGCTAGAATTTCCCATGCCAATGCCTCAATATAGCAAACCTTGCATTAAGAAATAAATTCACACATACACAACATGACATATACATTAAAACGTAACATATACATTAATCCATCCTAGATATCCAACCGCCTAGCTTAGGGCTGTGTTGGCTCTGGCAGTATCTGCAATTATTGTCTTTAGCTGGTGGACAGCAGTCTACTTATCATAGACATCTTTTCTCTATAGGCTTCAAAGAAGAAGCCATGCCCCTGCTGTCTATAGGAATTGAATGTTTGTTTTTAATGCTTAGGCTTTGATCTCGTTAAAATTCACTTTCAGTGTGTCACTGTGTGACTTTAGCTTGCCAAGCACTGCCAGCACCCGTAGGACATTATGAGATAGGGACCCCTCTGGATGTAGTTAAATAAAGTATTGCTATTCTTCTTGGAAATCCTTTTTCAGGTTGCATCACATCTGTTGAACTTCAAATAACTACAAAATCCTCTCTAAAGAAGAAAAAAAGAATTGGCAACAAATACATCTCCTGTGGATAAATGCCATAAATTCAGCTTTTTTGCCTAGTTGTTATCACCCTCAGAGCAAACATTTTAAGAAATAAATCTTCCATCTTCTAAATCAGTCTAAGAAAACACATTATATATTGGAGCATGAAATGATGGCCACAGTTTTCTTTGTAATGTAGGTAGGATCACAGAATACATTTGTTAGTAAAATCAGACTCTTCAAGGAATACATGTCAAACAACTTTCTTCAATTTAATCTTGTTTCATGCTCATGGTTGAATAGTTTGCTCTGCCTGCACCTTCCCTGATAATCTCCATGCGGGTAGCTGGCGCGTGTCGCTAGAGCTTTTTGCATTTCAAAATGTCCTTTACACTGACATAAACTTCTGAATATGAAATGTTCATAGCCTAGCAAAGCTTTAGATTAACCAAATGCTTTAAAGTGAGCATGTGCTTTGCCCATGCCAACAGGTTCACCTAATTGCTTCTTCAGCTAACATTGCTTTTACACCACCACCATTGTATCCTTCCACTGGGAATGAAAAGAGGAACTCCTGTATGAGTTGTGACTTACATGCAGACCTCCCCCTATCCTTGTAGGACATTGCTAGGTGCATTAGGAGTCAATCCCCAAGCACCATCACATAGAAGAACGTGGAGTGAGTCACGTCTCCCATACCCAGTCTGAAGTTAATTGGACCAAAGATCAAGATACCACTATTGAGTAGCAATGTGAAACTTACCAAAAATAAAACATCATGGGAAAAAAGTGGAATATGCTTACCTTGCACCCCATTTTCAGCCACTTTACATGGATGTGTCCTTAATTCAGATTTGGAATCCTCATCTAGAAGTAGATACTGGAAGCAAGGGAGTCGGGTTTATATTTTATTGTGATAAGTTTTGTTTTGGGGTATACTTAGCATTCCTATAAGGCAGGGTGGGGGATATTCAATAGTGATACGTAATTTGTATTAGGCATATGAATTGGTTGCCTAAAGTTCTGTACATATGCTTAGTCACTGTAAATGATCATTAGTGGTGTTTTCTAGCAGCATTCATCAGTACAGACATCTTTGTTCTGTTCTGATAGTATGGCTCAGTCTGTCTTTTGTTGAAGGTCCGATCCAAGTTGGAACTGACATCGAATGGAAATATCTGGCCACCACTAGCAATGATTGTTTTACAATGTTCTAAAGCTACCACAATATGAGACAAGCCAGAATCTCCTTTTATCTTGTCCAGTTAATTTGTGGTATTGAAGAAAACAAATAAAAGGGTAAAAGACACAGAGAGGGTGCCAGAGCTCACACAGTACAACTAACAAAGACCTCCATACATAAACATTCTGGGCCTTAGGCGCTCACCTTGTTGCCTTGTGGCTATTCAGGGCCTTAGTGAAACTTTCCTTTTAACTCTGGCAGTGATTAAACATCTGTCCCAGGCAGATCCAATGTTCAATGTTTCCTTTCATGCTTTGCTCACATACATATATTCATGATACGAAGCAGAGTCTGTCAGCACATAGTGCCTGCTAGGGACAAATGGAAAGAAATGCTTGCTGGGTTTCTGTCGCTATAAATGCAGCAGTCCCTTAGTTATATTCTGCATGAATCCTGAGCTGGGTAAATATTATTTTTATATATTACAGACATTGTGCATTAACTCTTTTGTGATTGTGGTTTAAAGAAAACTTGTCATATGTGTACCAGAAGAGACAATACTGATATCTACTAGATTGTAAGCTCTTTGGGGCAGGGTCCTCTCCTCCTGTGTCACTGTCTGTATTCGTCTGTCATTTGCAACCCCTATCTAATGTACAGCACTGCGTAATATGTTGGCGCTATATAAATCCTGTTTTATAATAATAATAATATCTAAAAATGCAAATGTTGTGGTTATTATGTTGCTCCATAGCTGCAAAACTTTGCACCTGGAAAATCAAGACATCTGCATGCTGGATCATTGGCCAATGACTCAAAGTATTGGAGTAAGGGTATCAAGGAGACAGGAATGGCAGTCATTATATTTCACTAATGACAGGCACGAGTTTCCATATGCATTTTTGTATTTTATTGATAATCTTGTATTTTCATATTCTGTTGTCTGGGTGTTTAGAGTATATGAAAGCTATATCACTATTATTATTATTATTTTAAACATGTTAAATAATTTTACATCGATAGCCTTCATTTTGCATAATTCTGCTAAAAAAGTCCAAGTTAAGACAATTTCCGTTAGGCAGACAACTGTCTCCCAATTGAGATTCCATGCTTTCACCCAGTGACAATGGCTTCTAATGGTGACTACACCTGTTTTTCACAAAAATCAGTAAGATTTGATCTGCTATTACCATCATCAGGTAACCCAGAAGAGAAAAATCCTAAATCCATCAGTGATTTACATGGGAAGTGGTTTTAAATAGTATGGGGGCTGTTATTTTCACTATAAACAATTGTGGGACTTTAATTGTACCCATCTTATAAGAACATTATATTATAACAAACTTTTATTTACAGATAATAAAACCAATAATATTTACATGTGGCAATATTATTAATACATCATTGTATATGACAACTGTTTAATCAATGTTCCCCAACACATTTCTCCAGATCAGCAGGAACATTGTCAAGTCAGTCTATAATGAGAACTTCATATTAGAACAATAGTAAGAAAATAATGCAAACAATGACACACCACTTACATAAATACCAATACCCAACAATTAAACCTTATGCCATTAATTGTCCAAACTTGGCCCCAACAGTGCTGCACATAAGGAAACTTATGTTATGTGAGTGTCTAACCATACTTATATTTATTACAGTAACTATAATCACCACCAATAAAGACCCTACTCCTATTTGTGGCTATACTGTGCACATTGCACATATCAATGTTCCTAATCCACCAATAAATCCCATATAAGAGACCACAATTACTTTATTCTACCACTGTAACTATTCTGTTACTATACATTTATGTTATAAATGGTTGTGAGTAAGTAAAGTTCCCACAAAAGAAGAGTTCACCACAATCTTACTAACACAATCTCTTTATTAGTTCTGTCTGACATTACTAGAGGTATCTTTCTGCACTTTAATACATCATACATACTTGCTCAATCTAACATATACTAGTACATAAAAAACTAAAGATGATTTTTTTTTAAAAAAAAGCAAATTTTCTGTTGTAGGGGCCCTTATTCACTATGCAGAATAGGTTTATTAGTCTACTTTGTGATCATTTCTTTTGTAAAGAGAACACTCCCAATTGAAAACCCATTCTTTCACACTATAATGTAGGCTTCCAATAGAGACAATACATATCATACCAATTAGGAAGGAATGGTCCACAACTGCTATCATCAGGATGCCCATATGGGAAATGTCATGAAGCCATCAACTGAGTAAACTCACTGCAATTGGCAAGATTCAGGGAACCCTTGAAATAATTAAGGTCATCAGGGAACCCCTAATATATTTACTATATCCACAGCTTACAGTATATTAGATGGGTGTCATTAGGAAGAATGTCTTTTACATTGATGGCCAGTGGAAAAACTAGAGATAGCCAAATAAACCATTGATATCACTTAATCTGACCTCAAAGGCACAAATTATTTGTGGCTCAAGCCATCCCTAGGAACGCCTGGAGAAACCATAGAGTTCCACAGAACCCTGAATGGAAAACACCTATGACCTGTAGTTGTCTTTGTGTAGAAGTCACAGAGCGGGTTAAACTGCAGTACCCAATACTACAAAAAATAAAAATTAGGTCTGACCACACCTTAATAATGTACAATGCTGATATTTTATTTATGACCACTTTGTATTTGGAAGTCTTCTTTATGAACTGCTACAAGGCGGTGAGGCAAACCCTCCATAAAACCTGCTTAAATATACTGCTGAAGCATGTCCATGGGGGAAACACTGCTAGGTAATGGTCCCTTTCCAGTACATCTAATTACTAAGCTTTATCTTATAAGGCACTTCTGGTTTACAAGAACTATGCTGGGAATGTATGAGTCAACAGAAAATGTTATTCTTCATAAACAAAAGTCTGGACGCAGTAATTGCTTGTACCTTAGATTTATGATAGAGATGCGGCTGGAGAAATTGCCGATGACTATTAGCATCTAAAACAAACATATTGCCATCTCATTATCCTGGCAGATGGACAGCTGGTATGGTAGAGACCATGCCTTTCAGGATGTGTTTTATTTCAATGCGGACAAATATATATTTTTTGATAGAGATGGGTGAAGTGATTTGGGTAAAAGAGAGTTTGAAGCAAAACTACCTATTTGGCCTTTGGCAAAATCAGGTTTTAACTGACTCCAATGCAAAAACTCATAATGTCGCCCAACAATACTAGGTATGAAGGAGTTTTTTTTTTGTATAAAAGACAGAAATGCATGCAGTTCTGGACTCTGTAATGCATCATAAAATTAAAATGCAATCAGTGTTAGTACCTCAATTAAAGCTTGTATAAACCACGTACAAGCCCTTCTATATCAACACATGCATTGGGAGTGGCAGAAAACATTTTTCCAATCAAATATGCTGCAATGCCAACAAAGAACATGCTGATAGAATAGGGCAGTACAGGGATAGAGCGTCTCCCTTTACTGCTTCTCATTTTACTGTCCAAAACAGGCTGGGGACAGATAGGACCTGTAAGTGTTACAATAGACTTTCAGAACCATTTGGGGTACAGGTTGGAGAAGTGAAGCCTTCTCATCCATGCCCTGCTTGCTTTTGGGGGAAGGCATGGGCTTGATATGCCCATTGAAGGGGACAAACACTCCCTGTCTCACTCTTTTTCTGGCAAGCCAGGTTACAGAGAGCTTGATTTGGACAGAATTGGGTCAGCTATGTTCTTTGCATGAGTAAACTTTTTCTATCTTCTTGGCATCTCAACCCCCATGACCTTTGCTGAATTTTGTTTGAGAGCTTTAGTATTGACTTGAAAAGTAGACTAGTTTAAAAATGTTTTACCAGTTATACATTATCTTGATTTACAGAAAACCTATGTAATTAAAAAGATATTATTTTGGTCTGGACAGATTCTGGACAGAATTCCTTGAAGAATTTGGGAACAGAAAAAATGAAAAAAATGTTTGAAAAGTCTAATTTATACTCTGAAATTCAACTTCATAAAAAGTCAATTTTTCTAGTCAAAACCGCCATTCATCCCTACGTACCAATAACAGTTGCAGTTCTGCTCCCATTTATTTGCCTCATTTGTCACACATTGGCCCTACTGGGCTAATGTGTGGGCTGGAATTTGGCTTGAGGTGCAATTCTCCTTGTTCTTCAATAGCCCATTTTTGGCCTGACCTTATCTGCCTGTGAGCCGCATGCTGTCAGCCAGCTGAAACATTTTCTCTCAAGTTTCACATAAATCCAGCAAATGTAGTGCAATTCCCAGCAACCTGCTTAAAGGCTATGCTTAGTCCGCAGAACTATATATGTCATGTAATATTACTCTCATGGATCTGTCACTGACATATGGTAATAGCTTTTCACTGGCAGCTGTGCTGAAGAAATTTTACCTAATAAACCCAAATTCCCAAATACTGAAAATGCAAAGTGTTCATCAGAATGTTGCTCTATATGTTATATCATCATATCTGAAAGCTAAGCTCCAGAAATATATGTAATCATTAGTACGTCATTAAATGTAGTTTTAAATGCAGAGAGTGTAAATACATGGTTTTGTGTCTATTGTATAGTTTGTACAGCAGAATTTGAATAAAAGGAGAAGCAAAACACAGGGCCACAGATGTGTTGTAGTGCAAGGAGCATGCTGATGCAGCAGGGAAATAGTAGGTCCAATTTAAAGCTAGGCAGGGATGAGTTGTGTAATACCTGCAAATTCCAGGATTGAATGGACAACATTTAAAATTATTTGGCAGGTAAAACAGGTTTCGATGTAATAAATGTACCCATTTAAAGTTAGCTTTAAAGAGACCCTGTCCTGACCAAACATATAAAAATCCATATTATGCACCAACAGTGCCTCCATTGAAATTGATATTTGCTCTTGCAAAGTTGAAGGTAACAAGATAATCTTAAGAATCCAGGTGTCCCAGATGCCTGCCCATTGTGACTCCATCCAGACAACCTCACCACCACCCACCAGTAAGCCACTGGTGTATCACTGAGCTGCGGGGACACCCCAGTTATGTGCCAACTAGTCTGCGTAAAAGTATAAATTAGTTATATAACAAACAAAGTGAAATGTTTTTCTATTCAAAAAAAAAGGTTGTGGTTGGGGGTTGGAACTATTTCAGTATAAACACTCATCAGCCGATTTATAGGTGCACATTACTAGTACCAGGTGGATCCTCTTTTGCCTTCAGAACTGCTATTATTCTTCATGGCAAAGATTCACCAATATGTTGGAAACATTCCTTTGGGATTTTGGCCCATATGAACATAATAGCATCATATAATTGCTGCATATTTGTTGGCTGCACATCCATGATGAGAATCTCTCATTCTATTGCTCGTTCTGCTGCTCTATTTTATTGGAATTATTGGAATTATTTGGTCCCTGTGGAAATCATATGAGTACAGCAAACTCTTTGTCATGTTCAAGAAACCAGTTTGAGATGATTTTAGCATTGTGACGTAATATTCTGCTGGAAGTAATCATCAGAACATAAGTACATTATGGTCATAAAAGAATGGATATGGTCAACAACAATATTAATGTAGGCTGTGGTATTAAACAATGCTTGGTTGGTACTATGGGGCACAAAGTTTGCCATGAAAATATCTCCCACACTATTACAGCACCAACACCATCCTGAACCACTGATATAAAGCAGGATGTATCCATGCTTCCATGTTGTTGATGCCAAATTCTGACCCTACCATGCAGACAGCAGAAATCGAGATCCATCAGACCAGGCAACATTTTTACAAACTTTTTTTGTCCAGATTTGGTGGACCCGTGCGAAAAGCTGATGGTAGTGGCATCTGGTGTGAGCTCCTGATGCTACTATATAGCCTGCTTTGAGGTTTGATGTATTGTGCATTCAGAGTTGCTTTTCTGCATACATTTTTTCCCCAGAAAACTGCTGCTCATTGGATATTTTCCCTTTCTTTGACCATTCTCTCTAAACTCTAAAGATGGTCATGTGGTACAATGCCAGCAGATCATCAGTTTCTGAAATATTTAGACTAGCCCACCTGGCACTAACAACCACACCACTTTTTCATAAATTTGTCATTATGATCACATTGCGCTGCATCTGTTTATCAGTCTTTAGCTAAACTGTTTCCACATTTCTGTTTATGTTATTTTTCACCTTTTCTTGCTTATTATTATGCATCAGTAAAACTTTGGAAGTATCACACAGGGTTGCTTTTCTCACTAGGAATATACTTTACAATATGTTAAAGGCATTTTCTGGAGTACAATCCATAGAAGCAGTGATGCTTTGGCTTTGTGCCAGTTGTGACGCCAACCATTTCAATATGCAATTTTTATGTTGCATTGGGTGATTCATTTTACCGCGTACACAAGAGACTTCCCACCTTTCTTTCTGCTGTGACTGCTATTTTCATAGGTTTTCGCGTTCAGTATGGGGACACACATTTTATTTAGAGTAAGCTAGAAGTGGCAAAATTGATGCAAATGCCTCTGCTGATATTTTGCACTGCAATCTTCTGATTTCTGTACTTCAGGAATAAAATGGGTTTGGACGTGTTCTGTTTGTAAAATTTGTTTCTCAGTATCGCTGCTTGCTGTCTCAGTGTGATACTAGCACTTAATATGAGAACATGCATATGTGTGGATGAGTCATGAGTCAAAATCATAGCAGTCTCCACTGAGTGGACCCAAGGAAGACAGCAAAGTCAAAATCTGTTGTAAACAAAAGAGATACTTAAGCTGCGTACACACCTGCAATTTTTCTCGTTGGAAAGGATCTTTCACGATCCTTTCCAAGGAGAAAAGACTGCACGATGCATGAACGATGCTGTACATACAGCACCGTTCATGCTCTATGGAGAGGGGAGGGGGAGAGCGACGGAGCGGCACCCTGCTGCGCGCTCTCCCCTTCCCTTTCATTAGGATCGGTCGTCGTCCATCGTCCATGGATCCGCCAGGACGGTCGTCGGACGATGGACGACGACCGACTGTACACACGGCAGATTTTCGCCCGATAATTGGCCGATACCGATTATCGGGCGAGAAAAATTTGCCGTGTGTACGCAGCTTTATTCTCCTGACTTGAACTCATAGGTCCAATCTACAAGAATATGGTAATACATATCCATGCACTGGAGTGCCATTAAATGTAAATGGCATGCCAACAAATCTTGCCTTTTGACTTGTGTTATAGAGCACACATACATGTGGTTGTGGGGGAATCGTAAGGGCATGCAATTTTTTGTGCTCTACAATGCAGTAGGAAGGTAGCTTTCTCTAGTCAACAGACAATCTTGGTAGTGCACCATACCATGGTCATAATTACCCAACCTCATTTATTGATTATTTATATATATATATATATATATATATATATATATAGTATTTATTATTATTATTATTATTATTAATATTTTTAATATTATTAAAAAAATTTTATATTATTACTATTTATTTGCTCAAGTTATTACTATAAATATATTTTATTTGACTGTCTTTACCTATTCTATGATTTTAATTAATCACTTTGCTTTCACCCAAATTTTATATGTTCCTATCTTATATTTATCTTTGGCCTAGCCTGCCTCTCTCCTTATTTATTGTTCTTTAAACAGTTGTCTGAGAACATCCCCATCATCACCCTGTCATCACCTCCATCTTTCATTCCGTATTACAACTTTTATACATCACTTTTCTTTACACCTGTCCAATCTTGTAGACCTGCACTATCCACACATCCACATTATATAATTTATTGAGGAGCTTTTCTATTCACTGTATCATCAGGTTGTCTTACCTAACCAACAAATACATCACCATGCAGTATATTTCTCAGGTTTGCTGTCATCATCTGACACTTTTCTATTCTGATTCCAATTGGCCTTCAACAGCAGCAGAAATGATTTTGGCCTTAACAACCTCATTTAATATTACAGGTCAACAAAAAATTAGTTTTGATAATCATCAGAAACCACAGCAAACTTTTCTAAATCAGTTTTTCGAGCAGAGTTCAGATCTGTTTTCAGTTTTTCCTATACTGTACTATTATAGTTACCTTTGTACGTGCATGTATTTTGTACTAAAACCTATGCACCAATGAAGTGAATGTTAATACATCTTCAGTGTGAAGTAAAATTAGGCACACTGTGGTATAGATCTACTGAACAGTGTCAGTCAGGTTCCATTGTTTCTTCAGAAATGTTTAGAGTATGAATTACTTGTGTACTCTTTGTCTGGATTGTCACTGTACAGCATCCAGTAGTAGTCAGTTATCATACTTTCATTCCAGAAACCTCGGTAGCAGTGCTCCAATCAACCAGAGGCAGAAACTTGACACTGCTAGTTCCAGGCTTATAGGTATCTCTTGGTAGCCAATCACGCTAGTCATATTGGTCTCCCGTAGATCGGCTGTCCCACAGGCATAGGAAACAGCAATATTTTGTGAATCCTCCTTGCATTCCCATCAGCAAGCCAATAACCTTTGGATTTCCACGGATGTTCCACTAGTGTGTTTTATACTGAATTGCTTCAAGTAGTAACTTCATGTTGTCATATGACTCCTTTAGGTTAACAGAATGGGCAATCGGTAAACTTGGTTGGAATTACCATTATGCAGTAAGACTGCTTTCCAGCTTATTTTAGCGGAATCAATGAAGATACGCCATTCAGATGGAACATGCTCTTGTGACAAACTGTAGCACATTTATGTCATGACCGTAGCACAGTGAGCCATCATTAGTGAAGAACGTTGACAAGTTATGATTTTGTTTTCCTTAGTGAGTTACAGGTAAACCCTTTGCAAGCAAGTGCTTCTGTTTAAACCTTGAAGCAAGAAGTTCTGCTTTTTCTTTGGAGATATTTAGATCACAAACAAGATCATTTAGCTCTGCTTGTGTAAAGGTCTCTGATTCTGAATCTTTATCGGCCAAGCAGTCAGGATCAGATGATTCGTGGTTGTAACTGGCTGCAACTCCAGCGCATTCCTCATCACCTTCTACAGAAGCAAGTCCATCATGTGGGGGTACCGGAACTGGCAATGAATCATCATCATCAAATTATCCAGTCAGGCAGTTCGTTGGAACAACTCGTACAGATGAGATGTGGGGCCCAAGATTCATCCTGGTCACCAAGTGGACTGCCGAAATATAATTTGTATATCTTTTTAAGTTCTGTGGTAACTTAGCGATGTTGTGCTTTCATCGTGAATGAACCACACACGTAACAGAAACTGTCTGGATCATTAAGGCAATTTCTAGGCATGATGAGAAATGAAATCAATCACAGTTAGTACGGTCTCTAACCTTTAAAAAAGAAACTGTCGTTAATTGGACTAAAGAGAGCTGTCAATGAGTGAATGGGAGTTATAGCAGGTGAAGATCACTGGTGGGGAACATGCCAAGGTAAGTAAAACATTTCCAAAATGGTATCAATACATCTGTCAAGCTGGGCCAAAAACCTGAAGCTAGTTCAGTAAATTAGGAACGTTAGCCAGAGGACTGGCAAGGGTCAATACAAGAGGAGCTAGACAGGTGAGGAAGAAACCAAAAAAAAAGTTAGGAACAGTCAGGTTCAGGTGAAGAATTGTGGGTAGCAGAAGTACAGAAGTTCCTGGCCCACTTATAGTGGTGGTGGTGGAGGGTAGGGCTATGATACACCACCACCACTACCATGTACAAGGAGAGAGATCAAAAGTGACTGGTTTGTATTACAGGAAAGTTTTGAGCAAATGCTAGGCGCAGGAGTTGTTCTGTGATGGATTTGTGCACAAATAAGGATTAAACACACATTTACCATTATAAAGTAGCAAATCAAATTCATCTCATTCATTGGAGAATCCATCACTGACATTCAAATCACATAGACCTAGAAAATTATCCACCCAAAAAAGTTTGGTAAATGTCCAACTTACTGGTAAATAAACGTCTACTTCAACTTACTGGTATACTAAACTCTTGTATTTAGACAATATTTTTCTGTTTCAACCTCACACCCTTCCAGAATTGTCAGAACTCTGTAAATATCAAGACTGTATGAATGAAAATCACACATTTGGTAGGTTAAACAACTTGCATAAATGTATTACCTGTTTGCCTGAAGGTAAGCTTTAACTTTATCTTTGACAACATTCTAAGACCTTATAAAATGCTGCCTCATGCTAGGAAACATCCTGTTCTATGAGCAAAGAGGAGTCCTAAAATTGCTCCATGCATCAATTTTGAGAGTGATTCTCACTTTACGATACTCCTAAAGTAGAAGTCAAGCTGTGCTTTTCCTATAAAAAAAGCAATGTGTTAGAAGGCTTTTCTGGCACTGCCTTGTACTGAAAACCTTTCTATTGTAATTGGGACCATCTGAAACTATTTTTTCATTAGTTTAGAAGTAGACAGTCACAGTTAGAACTTTGTTTAGGGCATCTTTTCACCATGGTTTCTGAAACTATCTATAATTTGTTTTTGGGCTATAGTAATCGTGCGTTGCTTTTTCTTTTTACTATTTTTCAAAAATGGGCCAACCACATTACCTGTACTAGAGGGCTTCCTATTATAATACTAGGATGTCCAATCTGAATTAGACATTGAGTGAATGGTTGGGTGTATGAGACGGGATCTAGAAAACCAGCACAGGCATACTGACACAACAATAAATAGAATAGGAGATATAATGCAGAGTATGGACTCCCTGGCATTTACTATTTTTTCATGGGCTCACGCTTCAAATACAAATATTTTTTTAAATAATCAGAAGAAGATGTTTTCTTTGCAACCCACATTAGTTACAGTCTTCTAATTTATACCCAGGTAGATAAATTTATCCTTAATTAGGCTCGGACTTTGCTTTGCTGTCCTTTACATTTTCGCTAATAATTGAATTTCTGTATAATCTGTTATGCCTGGTGACTTATAATAACTCCAATCAATACTTTATAGTTAGCAGATGTTTATTTGCTTTCTAGACAATGTGTCAGTATTTGTCTATGTGGCTATTTGTAGCAATGTCTAATTTTAGCCTGATTTATGTCTCAAGGAGTTTAGTGAGATGTATCTTTGTAGGTGTTTTCTTGTTAGTTTTGCATGGAAACCAATACAAGATAGTCTTGTTTTCTCTGCAACAAATAGGGGACATTTACCAATCCATTTTCACAGCAAAAAAGCTCAATCAGTGAGACAGATCAAGAGCCAGATTTTCTAAGGTTGCAGCTTTATTTATGAATTAGGCTCTGTAGAATGTCTGTGACACAACACCAGACCCTAGCCATACACAGAGAATTGTCACTTTGGTAAGAGAGACACAGCCTGAGATAGAAGAGATCAGCACCTAATGTTATCTTTAATTTGCATGATAATGTCTCCCAATGG
>NC_092867.1:15051793-15079432 GCF_032062135.1 Pyxicephalus adspersus | reverse complement strand
AACATTATTTTATTGATAAAAATTTTCCATACACCCAATGATTTTTCATCTGTTAGGATACAAAGACACAAAGTTCTGTCCTTGGAGTAGACACTCTAAATCAACGCATTTTGCCAATCATCCAATTCCACTTCATTATTAGTATTTAAAGACAGAACATCATACCGTAAATATGCAATATTAGATGAATAAATTCCAAATGATCGATGGTCACAGCTGAATCCATGTAACTCAGCCACCATGCACACATGGTATACATGGGAAGGGAGGAGAGAAAAGCAAGCAGCATGTTCCTAATAACTAGTATAAAGATCTAGTAGACAAAATATAATGTGGCCACATTACAAGAGAGTGATCCCCAAAGAAACAGTGGTCACACTTATATAGCACCAACATTACACAAAGTCCATAGTCCCTCAAAGGAGCTCACAATCTAATGTCCCTAACATAGTCATATGTCTTTACACAGTCTACAAACTAGTGGCCTAGTGCTGCAAAGGTCAGAGTTCTAACCACTGAGCCAGCCATGCTGCCCATTTTTGAAATGATAACAAGTTTGTATAACTAATGTGATTGACATGTTAGTAGATCTGCATTTGTTTGTAAAGGTATATACTTCACCTCTAAATGAGAACAGTTGCACTCTTTTATTATTTTACTTCTTTTTATTATTTTTACTTTTTTCCCACAAATGCCCAAAACCTTCCCAGTAATGATAACGCTACTATGTTTGGAGGCTTTCCAACTGCTGAACAGCTTATTAATTATAGACTTCAATTGTGTTCACATGTTGGCATATACAGAATCCCAATTTTTTAAACTATTTTGAATGAACGAGCCTCCATCTCACATACAAACAACTATATTAAAGTCTGATTTTTAATAGATAGAGATGATTTTATTGTTTTAGATCCAGAGTATACAAGTAATGACAACAGTATTTAAAGGCACAATCTTTGACCGCAAACACACGCACAATACCTATGTGCAGTATGTTCTTTAAACAACAGCTGTCCAAAGTTTGTGGGAAAATGTTGACCTGTTAACTAGTTTAATCACCGTACCCGTTATCACTATGTAGGAACTTGTTGGTCTTTAAAGTTAAAGAAGGTCATTGAATTACTATATGGGTTTGTGACTAAAGGCTGGTATAGCTGTGAAATGTATTTATAATAATCTTATTTTAAACTCTGTAATAATGAGCCAATATGTGAAAAAAGCAAATTGTTTTTAGAGTCATCATAAAATAATATTAGGCTCTTCCAAAGAGGAGCAGACAACCATTGGAGAGTAAATATGTGGTATGGAGTTGTAAGCCTGGATCTAACTCCTGGCTATGCAATCAGAACCTCCTATCACACCTTTTGTAGGTTCCTCCCAAAGTGCACCCTCAGAGTCATCCATCTGGAAATACTATATTATCTGTAAGTTTAGACGTGTGTATCCTACTAATTGGCCTATCAGGCAAAGTCCCTAAGAAAACCGGTGTCAAAATGAGCAGCTAATCACAATCTTTGCCAAGGTTAACCTACCAGTATGTTACCTTCCATATACCAAAAAATAGTACTGTTTTTAGGTATGGAAATCATTTACAGTGCCTGGAAGAAACGTGGGAAACTGAAACTCCATGCATATAGTTTCCTGGTCAAGACTCAAACATTAGTGCTGCAAGACAAAAGTGCCAGCCAATGAACCTTTGTTCAACCTTTATTGAAAATTAGAGTACACATGATACCCAAAGTTGTAGAAGGTTGTTGTGTCTCTCAGGTTCCTTCTTTTTGGTGGAACTCTGAAATAAATCATCAATATACCTAGAGCTAAAAAAAATCAGATCCTTTATTGAGAATAACTTCCATTTCATTGTAACATGCTTACATTTTTTTTAACTTATTGATTTGAAGTCTTAACACATATATAATCAACAGTTCAAAAAATATTGTATAGCCACAGTTTCTGCTAAAGTCTGACTTTGGTTTAAAAAGCTAAACATATTTTGTCTACCAGTGGCAAAAACAAAATTTTGCTTTCACAGCATTATTCACCAATGGTGTAATTTCCCACTCTGATCCTGCCCATTCAGGCTCAGTGATACCGAGTATCAATGATCCGATTCCCAATGAGCCCATGATGTCATGGATATAGGGGTGTGCCATGACTTCACCCAGGGCTCACATTATTGCTCCATACAAATTTTTGTACAAAAGTAAGGACTGCCCACCATTGGAGGGATGAACAGCAAGATGAGAATCCTACTGGTTATTTGACTAGAGAGAAGTTGCTTGGAAAAAAAAAAGAATAGTGATGAATGTAAAATAAAAAAAAATTGTAGAAGGCCAGGTGAAATCAAAGAATTACAACTGTTTTATTTCATTTATTTTTTAACATATACCATAAAAAGGTGTACCCTCTTTAAAATTTTGTAAATGGTCTTTTAGTTGTAGAGAAAAGATGGCACTGGGGATACCACACAACCATTGTGTAAGAAAAAGGGAAGCTATCAGGTTTTTGAATCCTCCTGGTTATCACAAGTGGTTTTAAAGGATATTCTTTTTTTATTTTTATTTGTCCTTGTAGTTCAGCAAAATTAAAGAACAAGGTTCCACAAAATTTTGGCAAACGCAAAACCCCTAATTCCATGACAAACTCAGCCTTGTTAAAATTTTGAGCTTATCCTTAGGGAACCATTTTTGAAATTCGTTAATGATCTTCCTTTACGGGCATTTGGTTCACTCATCTCTTCTAAATGCAAGTGTTAAATCTATTTGGTAACCGCAACATCCTCTAACTTGACAATTATGGCTGATCGTGCATTTTTAAAATGCAGAAGCATACACGGAGTAGAAAAACAAACCTCTAGAAAAGAGAACTGCTGAAGGAAAAATGTGCCGCTGTGCCTTTTCATAGTCTGTGCAGATCCACATCTTGTCTTCAATGTGCTGTCATAATCTCCTATTGCCGGGTGTAAAAATCGCAGCTGCTTAGCAGTAAAGGGAGCACGGTCGTGAATTCTGTAGCATCTCACATCATTTTCTGATTAGATTTACCTTCTTGGAGAAACATATGGACCCATATTTATTTTGTATGCATGGTTTTATTTGCATATTTTCCGAATGTGAATCTGGAACATAAAATCTTAAAACCTTTATTTCCTCCACTGATGGCAATGTCAGCGCAACAAAAACTTGATTTTGGTAGATAAATCATCCTTTATCAGCTGAGCTGCTATGATGGAGTCTGTTCTACATGGTATAGGCAAATAGCAAAGTTAGATCATGTATTATTTATCTTTCAGCATGCCCCCAGGCACCCCATCCCCCTCTCTATTGAATATTTCCAAAGGTAATGAGTAAAACAAGGGATATATCCTCTTCTACACTAGGGAGGAGGTTTGGAAGTACCAAGGGTTTATTATAGCAGAATCAGCTGGCCATCTTTTTAAAAACATAATGCACTGTATGGCTAAAAAGCCAGTGTTTCTCCACCAGAGTTCCATACAACCTTAAGGATCCTCCAGAAATTGCTAGGGGTTCATTAAGCAATGAGAAATTTGTGATCTAAGATAATTTTTTCCCATTACCTAGCACGATAATATACTAGGAGCTGTAGATAAATAATAATTTATGGAAAGGGTTCCCTGAAGACCTGAAAGTTATTTGAAAGGGTTCCCTCATGTTAAAAAACTTTGATAAAGGTAACATTAAACTTTGCTTAGCAGGCTTACATGGGTCAATAAATGGGCTTTTGGACAGATACCTCATTATGAGGAGGAGGAGGGGGGGTCCAAAGCAGCGATAGGACCTGATTTATTAAAGCTCTCCAAGAGAAGATAGACTATCAAATAGCAAATCTGAAATGGATTTCTTCAACATAATTTGCAATTAGTTGGTAAATGTTTTCAGTCCTGGGACAGATCCACTGCAGAGTGTTGGATCATCCAGGTTCTATAAAAGTCTATCTTCTCCAGATCATCAGAGCACCAGCTGTAATAATTTTCTGTTACCTAACTAGTTTCACAAAATCAGGTATCTACCATTTTGGTTTTAGTTGGCACTATTAATGATCCACCATAGCAAAATTAATAAGGCACATTTCCAAACATAGTATCAAACAATACATAAAATATTTTCAGGTTGGGTGAGTGCTATTTTGTGTTTCAATTGCTTCACATGAGCATATTACATAAATAAACATAATTGATTATAATGATAATTTGCATAATTAATGATTAAACATGATATTGTTGATAATATTCTATATGGTTTAAAATAATACAGTGAAATGAGGCAGTAATTGATATAAATTTAGCTCAAATAAAAAACACAAATATATCATCCATCAAATATGTTGATTAAGATAGTCATAATATAGGAAACATGCTAAGGTTGGGTTGATACCTATAACATTGAAAAGATATCAGTGGACATATGATGATGTGTGACATAATGATGATTATGGATGCTGTACTTAAGGTATGAATCAAGTAGAAAAGACAGGGTGTTTTGGCAGCAAATTAGTGTGTATTTTTATTTGTAGGGTGTATTATTTTTTGTAGGGTGTATTTTTCAAAAAAGTACAACATGAGTGACACATATTTCATTACATCAGTGTGAGAAAAGCAAACATGGTAAAATCACATTTAAACTGTAAAGGCGTCCCTTGATAGGGATTTGCCTTGCTTTCGAAGTAAAGAATCGTCTGACTAAGTGTTGCAACAAAGGTACATAATCCCAACGTGTTTCACCAGATGGCTTCATCAATGGATGTGCATGTTCATATTCCTGGATCATCATGGGTTGCTGTACCTAATCAGGTTTGCTTTTTGAGTAAGGAGAAGATGTTTCGAAAGATAGGGTATATAAATAATAACACCAATTTAATTATATCCACAATAGAGAGGGTCCCTCCAGCCCTAGCCTTCAGTGGCTGACCCTTTTATAGAATGCAAAATGTGTTTTATTAACATTTTTAACATTGTTTTGGGAGGGGGCCTTTGTTTACCAACACGGCGATAAAGACTAAAAAGGAAACCTACAGCCTCCTGGGATACATACGGCACATATTCCAGGAGACTGTGGGCTGCTCCATAAGTGGCTTTCACAGAATGTAATAAAAAAGTGCAGATCTCAGGCATGTGCAGTGAGATCAGCACTTTTGGTTTTACATTTTTAGGAATATGGGCCCAATCTTGTGCCTGCACAGTACAAAATCAGATAACTTATACCAGAACAAAAAGAAAGAAAATGGCTGTGCACACTGGAACATCTACGGCAGAAAAATGGGAGAAGCTGGGACGGCACAGGGCCTTCTGGACTCCATTGGTTGAGGGATTGAAGGCTTTTCAACAGTAAAGGTAAGTGTTTTTTTTTAGAAAGTTCAGCTTTAGGTTTGTCACTTGGATCTACAAGTCTAATTATTTCCATTTGCAGCTTTGCCGCCTTGTTTTGGTTATTGTGTTCTTGTTCTCATATGTACAATATGACAGTTTCTGTTAAATGTATAGGCAAATGAAGCGGCAATAATTTCGGTGCCTTAGCAAAGGATAGTTAGGGATTCTCTAACTTGTGGGATTAACAACAAATATAAATCAAAACTTTTTCTAGCTTGGGGAAGTAAAAAGAAAAGTTACAACCTCTGTTGGATTTTATAGTGGTCTATGTTCCTTCCCGTGTTGCCTATGAGACAGGAAATAGAGAGAAAATGCCACACAGGCACAAGGCAAGAGTTTAAAACATAGTAGAAAAAAAAGAAAACTTAAAAATTTTAAAAGCAGATTCTTTGTAGGTCTATTTAACTAGCTCACAAACCTCAGTGCTTGGAAATTAGTTTTATGTTGCATTGCTCCTGTTTTTTCTCTTCATCTTGGCTCCCTTGACAACGGAAAGTCATTTAAGGTTTTTGTTGTAATTTTAACATTTGTTTGACTTGCAATGCTGATCATACGGAGTGAAAGTTGAACAATTGTCTGTTTCCCCAAAAAAATCTGGAACCTTTGCCTTAATACAGCACTGTGTGTGGTGACTTTAAAGCTTTTTCATCTTGGCCTTCTTTGACTTTGTAGCTGTTCATACTGTTATATTGGCCTAAAATTCTAAACAATGGTTCTTTTATCTTTTTCCAGGATGCAGTTCAAGAATTGAAGCTCGTGTCACTCCACTATTACCAGCTCAGATGGCTAGATTAACCACATCACCAGCAGTTACCTTTGTGACTAGTTTGGCAGATCATGCATCAAATGGTAGGTTAATTAAGTACACTGCAGTCATTGTAAATAGCCTTGAAATTTATACAAAAGACGGGTTGGTCTATGGCTTCTGTTTTCATCCAAGCAAAGTAACACACCAATGTACCCACTGCTGATAATTCGATGTTTTGGGAAGACCAAATTTATGTATGTATAAGTACATTCCAAACGCCCCATTGTTCTTTTCTCTCTGGGGATGGAGGGGGTTAGAAAAGTTCACGATTATAATATAACAGGCTATAGTGTCATCTAGAAGCTCCAGAGGGAGTTAGCTTATGTTAGCTTGTGTTTGATTAGATTAAAAAAAAAAAAAGTAAACTAAGGCCACGTAAGCACCATTTGTTAACACCTCCATACAATTTTGCTGTAGTGGACAGCATTAAGTGGTGGATTATGATCAGGGCAGAAGGGGTGGTTGACTGGACTTCAGGATACCAGGGGAGTCCATAAGAACGGTAAATTCCAATTGAAAGGATATGAACTTCAATGATGTTTGTAGGATACTCTTAGCTCTGCGAAATCTGCAAACCTTTAGACTTATCACAATATGGTATAAGGTATATCTGTGGGTAAAACCTTCTCTTATAGTTTTTAGGGAATGGAGAATGGTTTTGGGGTCTGTGTCGCCATTGTGGAGATACACCCCTTTATTTGTACTGGTAACCATTTTCACTAAGAAATAAATAGGGAATCTAAAAATTAGAGTCACTAGAACAAGAAAAGAAGTTAAATTGTGTTTTAGGGACACCTTTCCTGAAGACACTTGTCCACAAACTGAATTTGGAAGATTTACAAGGACAATTTTCGGTTACTTTCTTGTATTATTTGCATTTAATTAGATAACTTTCCAGGGAGAGTAATGGCCAGATATTAGTAATAAGGAAGGAAAAGAAGTAAAGAAAAAGAAGTGTTCTATCATCGTAGAAATGGCACATAGAGTATTAGAATAAGTGGACAACTCTTTCTATGAAAAATATAGATTCTGTTCTAGTTAGGGGGCATCCAGAACTCACTGGAAACACAGACCATTGTATTGTACTGAAAAGAGGGTGTTCAGGGGGTTTTGGTAGGGTTAGATACGGTGGGGATAGGTGTCAATGGGGAAAAATGGTAAATGACAACATGGAACAATGACCTATGAGATGCTGAGTAAGGGATTGTAAAATGGTTAAACCTCACAGCTTTAAAATAATAAAATATGTCCAAACGTGGGGCATTCCCTAATGTACATATTTAATACATCTGGGGAAATAGAATTAAGTCTTTAAAGCCTTAGCTAACATTTAGTATGTGAATTAATTGCTCTTTTTGAGAGAGAGAGAGAGAGATTGAGTACACTGTGTGTGTATTGGTAAGCTTAGTATAACTTTGTTGGAGTAAAAAGAGTTTCCATTGAGCCATTAGTTGGGGTTTAATGCAGGTGGTTCAAATAAGGATACTTTTATTAGTGAAGCTGGGTGTTCCAGCAAACCTGGAATTAAACTCAGGTTTCCAGGTCCAGGTCTAGGAATTAAAACATTTTAGCAAATAGCAAAAGATTATGAAGAACTCCATTCAAGGATTGCTGGATTACCCAAATTCACTGATGAAAATGTATCCTCTCCAGCATTGGAGAGCTTTATTATATCAGGTGAAGATGTAGATGGGGGGCATAGTCTAACGGTGCTGGAATATGACTGTCTGAGCTCTTTGCTCTGTATGCAGAGGACTGCCATCTGCTCACAGTGGGAAACCGAAGTGAAAGTTTAGGGTGAAAACAGTAGTGCAGAAAGAGGTCAGTCAAGCAAGGGAAAACACTGCAAGTTTACAGGTTCTTCTCGATGGCAGCAAAACAGGGGCAGATCCAAGATGGTTCAAAAGAGGCTCTCCTACCTAACTCTCTTTCAAAGAAGCATTGTGAGCCCATAGATGGCAGGACCTCAGTACAATCACATAACATAAATAAAAAGCAACACAATCCTGTCTTCCTCTCTCTGCATCTTAATTGTCTAAAGGTCTAAAGGCCTATGGGTAAAAGACTGGTCTCGTGCACATTATACAGACACAGCACAATGACAAAGCATTGCCTTCAGCTAACTCTCTCTCTACTCACTTATCACAAAGCTGATACTCCTGCTTTTAAAATGGTACTCAAAGGCATTCTCCTTTCTCTGAAATCCTCATTACAGCAGGACATCTCCTCTGTTGTTTCCAATTTGCAAATACAAATGGATCAGTTGGGGGATTATACCAATTGTAAAGAGAAACAAATGGGGGAATTTACCATTGCACATAAAGGCTTGTACATTCTCACAATGAACAAGCTGATGACCTTAAACAGATAAAAAAAAAGAAAAGTGCAAATTGCAAAGAAATAACATTACTATTTATTGTGTGGCTGAATCAGTAATTTTACCGGTTAACCAAATGTTTAAAATAATGTTGCCCTTGCAATATCCTCAAGATTTTATCATAGATGGAGCAGAACAGAGTCTGAAACCCAGGTTTCCCAATTCCAAATGCGGGCAAAGTTATATTAGCTATTACTTATTCTAAGACATTGATGCCAACAACCCAGAAGGTGCTGATACAATTTGGCAAAGCCTTTCCCATGGGGTAAATAGGACAAAATCTTAAGTATCTCTGATCATATCAAACCAAACTAACAAATCAGTTTTCCAAAAAAATGGGTAGATAATTAAATTTGTTACCTGAGATCAATATTAATTTACCCCGCTCTGGAGTTTACCTTCCAAGTTTTACCCTCTCATTCAATCTTTAGAACACGTGTGGCACTACTAAGAAAAGGATAGCATGTGCCCATGTTATATCCGAAGTCTTGTTATCCTATTTCTTAGCCTTGTTGCTCAACTTCTAAGTTGGGTGAATCTAGAAAAAAAAAATTTTTTTATCTATGCATTTTCAGGGTTCAATGGACTCCAAAATAAGTAGAGGTCTGCTAATAATCACACAGAAATTGGTTCCAAACTCCAAAAGACAAATACCAATGATAATGTAGCATTCAAAGAGTAAATTGATCTCTAGGTCTGACGCATTTTATCTTATGGACTTCTTTAGGGGATAGACAGAACCATACCACAGCTAATACAAAAGAACAAATAAAATATACGATACATAAGTAGAAAAAGGGGTATGCTATTGGACATAGAGCTACATATAAAACATTGTTTTTAATATAGTAAGCAAAAAAAAGGAACTTTTACCAATGATTGTTTCAACATAACCTCATAGAGGTATATATTCACCTCTATGTGGTTACTATTTTTTTAATGCATATTTTACCGCCTTAAGGGGTGGCACATACTGGGACATGTAGGTTCATATATCCCTCACCCAGGCATTAAGCACCCTAATAATATTGCCTTGCTAAATCTAGTAAAACACATATAAATCAAATCCATAGTGCACTGGTATAGTGATGACTATCATCCAAGTTTTGTATATAAATATTAGGACTTACCTGAGGTTTCAAAAAGATAACTCTTATATCAGAGGCAGAAAATTACTTAATTGGGACACATGACAAAGCATCACAGGTTTTCAAGAGCTGTATACGAGCAGAGTGAGAGAACACTACAAGACTCGGTGCTCAATACTAAAATGCCCTCCTCCAATACCGATACCCGTGCATATACAGATCCTGTAAAAGTCAAGAGTAAATATAGGTGTCTTATAGGACACTAAGACATGGAGTACTCCCAACACCATTCTTTATTATAAAGCTACATTACTAGAACAACTACAACAGTGGTGCATCCCAAAGATAGAAAAAAAAATGGGTTCACGTTGAAGGTGTTTATGCAAGATGTAATTTTTCACCTGTTTTGGGAGCCTCTCTCTTTGGTAATGAACATAAGCATTCTTGTATTCTACACTTCATAAGCACTCAGCAACATTTTAATAATAATAACACAACTACCTCCTTTAATGCACTCCTTCAACTACCTCTTACTGTACTTCCTCCCCTGATCTAAATATTGATTCTTGGTTAAAAGCTGTGATGATAACACTTGGAGATCCAAATAATGCTATTACTCTTTACACATTTGAAACCCTTCATTTTAAATTTAATGTTCTGAATAAGGAATTTTGTAAATACTTGCAGATTGGCCACTGCCTTTCCACAACGTCTTGGCCTAATTTAACAAGTACTCTTGAATACAGTGAGGGAACGAAGTATTTGGTCCCCTGCTGATTTTGTACGTTTGCCCTCTGACAAAAAATGACCAGTCTATAATTGTAATGGTAGGTTTATTGTAGCTGTGAGAGACAGAATAACAACAAAAGAACCCTCAAAAACTCCTGCTCCTAATCCAAGCTTGTTACAGTACCTGTATCAAAGACACCTGCCCACAGAAGCAATCAATCAGATTCCAAACTAGCCACCATGGCCAAGACCAAAGAGCTGTCTAAGGATTGTTGACCTACACAAGGCTGGACTGGGCTACAAGACTATCCCTGACCAGCTTGGTGAGAAGGTGACAACGGTTGGCGCAATAATTCGCAAATGGAAGAAACACAAAATAACTGTCAATCTCCCTCGGTCCGGGGCCCCATGCAGGATCTCCCCTCCTGGAGTTGCAATGATCATGAGAACAGTGACGAAGCAGCCCAGAACTACACGAGGGGAACTTGTCAATGATCTCAGGGCGGCTGGGACCATAGTCACCAAGAAAAAAATTGGTAACACACTGTGCCGTGAAGGCCTGAAATCTTGCAGAGCCTGCAAGGTCTCCCTGCTCAAGATATCACATGTACAGGCCCGTCTGCAGTTTGCCAATAAACATCCTAATGATCCACAGGAGAACTGGGTGAAAGTGTTGTAGTCAGATGAGACAAAAATTGAGCTCTTTGGCATCAACTCAACTCACCATGTTTGGAGGAGGAGGAATGCTGCCTATGACCCCAAGAACACCATCCCCACCCTCAAACATGGAAGTGGACACATTATGCTTTGGGGGTGTTTTTCTGCTAAGGGGACAGGACACCACATTGAAGGGACAATAGACAGGCCATGTACCGTCAAATCTTGGGTGAGCACCTCCTCCTTTCAGCCAGGGCATTGAAAATGGGTCGTAGATGGGTATTCCAGCATGACAATGATCCAAAACACACGGCCAAGGCAACAAAGGTGTGGCTCATGAAGAAGCACATGAAGGTCCTGGAGTGGCCTAGCCAGTCTCCAGACTTGTTGATAGGGGATCAAATACTTATTTGACTCATTACAATGCACATCAAGCTCTGACTTTTGAGCACTGGGTTTTTGAGGTTCTTTTGTTGTTATTCTGTCCCTCATACCTACAATAAACCTACCATTACAATTATAGACTGGTCATTTCTTTGTCAGAGCCCAAACGTACAAAATCAGCAGGGGATAAAATACTTCTTTCCCTCACTGTATTACTGTAATTTCACTTTTCAAAGCCTAAATATAATGGCATAACCATTTTATTGCTTCTTTTTAATGTAACAATAATTAGCCTTCTAATATTTAGAAATGGGAAGAAGATGATAGGAATCTAAATGCCATCAAACAATGGTCTGCAATCTTTAAATGGTATCATAGTGTTTCCCAGTACAGCTCACTTAAGAAAATGGCGTAAACAATTATTGTTAAATTGTGTTATACTGCATAATTCCTCTCAAAAATCATACACAATGTTGGAATGATTGAAGGGGTTGTTGATAACTAGGTGCTCCTATCTACATGTGGTGGCCCATATGAAAAGTAATTCATTTTTAGCTTTTTCTAATTTTGCCAAAATGTTAAAAAAACATCAATCGCCCAAATGTTTCTGCTGCCAATGGTGCGTTGGTTGAACCATCTGACCAGTTCATTTAGTAAAAGTTTTATGCAACCTATCTTCCTTCTGGGTTGTACCCTATCTGACCTGGTAAGGAGCTCATTTGTATGATCTATCTGAATTGCTCTCTTTTAGCAAAAATCCTTTTGGATCACACTCTATAGAACCTGGTAAATGACCAGGTAATTTGCAATCCTATCTTTTAGTGAACATTCTGTGAGATCCATCATCCATCTGTTGGTAGAGTATAGTACTGTATAGTACCTGGTTTGGGGGTCTTGACTCTTCATTCAATCCATTCCCCAGGAATTTTGACCTGCAGTTCTCATCTTTTCTTGTTTATTGGTTTCTTTTTCTCTTATATATTATTTAGCCAGTGCTTGCAGTACTTCGTAAATCTGGCCACAACTATGTATGTGTTGATGTATTTTATCATATAAACCTTGTTTCTCTATGTTCAGATGTAATTGCTTGTTCAGACAAACAGTTATCATTTTGTACTGAAAAACTATTTAATCTTATATATAGTATAAATAATAGTATAACGTGGATTGGATGCTCTCCTGGGGTATAAAGGCACACTTAATCAAAATCAGTAGGGGGTATGCGTGAAAAATGATGAGTATAAAAGTGATTAGTTTGTAAGTATCTATATCTCTCGCTGTCTGGGATCTCAAAGCTGATTGTGCATTTTAAACTACAACTTTGCTGGTTTTTAGTCTGATAAGGAATGAACCTATTTACTGTCCATTTCTAGCGTTTGGTTGTTGTACAATAACTTGCTGAGAGCTGACATGGTCAGAATCTCATTTATGTCTGTATTTGGCATTTTATTTGTTCTTTATACAGAATCTGTAACTGCCTATTGACAAGCTATCTCGTGTGCAGAGAAAAATACATTCACATTGGCTTTTATCTATTCCACATCTATAACCATTCAAGCGAAACTAAACCTAGGAAACAAAAAATTGTAAGCAGGCAGTCCCAGAATTGCAGAAGGGACATACTATGCCCTTTCTGCAAATATACATACCGGTACGTCTTATATGCATGGGAGTTACATCATTCCGCCATGGCCAAAGACTTAATCCAGGACTAAAACTGAAGTTATGATGTTGGCAATGGTGATAGAGTGTGGAGAGTTTAGTTCAGCTTTATTGTTAAATTATTTCTAAATCTTATTACATTTTGGATAGAGTGGATAAGAGTAAAATTTGTCAGGTTTTTAATTCTGTTTGTTATCTTTTGTGATCTCATTAGAAGATTTGCATTACAACAAAAGGAATCCACAGCCAAAAAAGAGAACATTATCTGAATTTCTAACTAATCTTCTACAACAACCTTTCTGGACTTTTTTAACATGGGGAACACTTAAAAAAACTTGCAGGTCTTCGGGAAACCCCACCTATAATTACTTTCATAGCTAGAGCATGTTAAGGTGGTGGTCAGTGGAAAGAAGTCCACTTACATTGCTGGCCAATGAGAATAATGTCACACGTACAGATAACCAAAAAGATCATTGGTGTCAGTGGTAACTGAACTGCAATGTACAAATTGTTTATTGCCCAAAAAACCCTTAAAAACCTCTGGAGGAACCCTGGTTGAGAAACTCTGCTCTAGGCTAATAAAACTGTGTATAGAAGTGTGTACCCATTATATAAGTCTCCCTTATAGGGGTCGTCACAGGAGGCCAGCTAAGAACACTAAGGCCCTCTACAGATATCCAATGGCTTACAGAGGATTATCACTGGAAGCAATCTTTCATGATCATTATCAATGACAAACTTTACACACAGCATGGTACTGTAGCACCCTTCTATGTTTTCCTCCATTAAAAATGCATTGCAGTCATTCCAGATTGGTTGCCCGTCAATCTGCCATGGTGCATTGATGGTGGACAAGCAGGGCTGTTTGTCTTGTGCGAGATTCATCTGACGGGTGTACCTGGCTTAAGAACTCTGAAATACTAATCCTATCAGTTACTATGTAATGACAATAAATATAGGCACATATGTTTGTCAATGCCTCAATAAAATTGGTAGATACAAAAGGCACAGAAAGTGCGTTACTTTGAAAAAGTAAAAAAGCCTAAGGGTAGGTATGGGCCAGTAGGTTTAGACACTATTTCTATATATATTTTTTCTCAAACCTAATGATGCTGGAGTGAAGACCTTTACAGGAAGCCTTTGCCAATAATTTAGGTCTTTTTTGTCAGTTTTTAGCTGATATTATGGTTTTTCGGCATTCCGTTTTATCTTGGTAATGGCCCTGTCATTTTAAACAAGCTGCACATCAAATATTTTATGCAAGATTGTATATTACACGCTGGGCTAGATACATTTAACCTCTATTATTGTTACAATTGATACAGAATAAAGCCTATAAAGACTGATTTTATCTCAGCAGCTGTGTGAATATGGTTAAAATGACATTAATGGTCACCTTGTTTGAGACTTCCTCTGAAATATTCTAAACTCCTATTTGCATACATGTTGTCTTCTCTCGCATTTCCAGTTTTCCTCTGCACTTCTAATTAAATCTGCAATTTACATTGATGCAAAGGAGCTTCCTTTCTCATCTAGGTCAAATATAAAAAGCCAATTTACATGCTTAATGCATAGAGAGCTTGAAAATATGCTTACAAAATGTGTGAATTTTTATGGTCTCAATTATGTAACTAATGAACCCACTTTGAACCAATCACCCCTTCCTGTGATTGGACTAGATAATGGTAGTGGATGATAATTATCAATAAAGATTTAGCTTTTTGACGTCTGGTCAATTGCAGAGCAGAAATGATAAAATGATACGAAGAAAACATAAGCTGCTAAGAGATACTGGGAAAAGATGGGATGACCTTTAATTACTAGCTGGAGTCAAGCTTTTCTTGATGGTAATGTATGTTCTTTTGAGAGCGTTTTGTTTAAAAATTGAACAGAAAATCAAAGAGATGCTGGTTATGTTAGTAAATTATGTAAAACAAAATGCTGTGCTTCAAAGAAAATCATAGAAAGTTAGATGTCAGAGGTAGATGTTTTAAGCTAAGCGCTGGCTGTGATATAACACAAACCAAAACATGGCTTTCTGCAATGTGGTGTTGGTGAAGGTGTGATTCACCCTACTGCTATGTACATTGATTACTTGTTACTGGTAAAGACCAAGGTATTGTCATTTTTGAGGTTCCAGGTACTGGGTGGCTTGACACAGACCTTTTCTTAACCTAGAATGATGTAATAGGTGCCTCTTAGTGTTACTAGAATTAGGTAGGTTTGGACTTAGGCTGATTTTAACAGTGACCCAAACATCTGATATTCAGTTTGGTTCTGTAAGAAGCTAGCTTTGTAATGTCTACAATCTTCTAAGTGCATTTGCTCATGATCTTTTTATTGACCAGTGGTCATCAGGGATTTGGATTGCCCCGTAAACCACCAGCCATTGAGAATGCTCATATGGCAGTGAGTGTTCTCACCAGCTATTTATGTCAGGTAATGTCCTCTGATAATCACTAGCCAATAAACACTGTCACTACTTTATAGAAAGCTAAGCCTGTTATTGAAAACGGCTGCACATTGTGCACATTTGGGAGCTACCTTTCATACAGAAATGTATCGTAGACATGGGGAACAAAATCCATTAAATACTCTGTACACTACTTGGAGAACATTGTGCATAAATTTCTCTGTATGTTAATTAAAGGAGAATAGTCCATAAAGTTTTCAGTACACTAATTAGGTAGAATGCTCCATGAATTTCGATGTACCCTACTTGGGGAGAATAGGGCAGAATGGTCTATAAAGTTCTTTGTACACTACACGGGGAGAATGGTCTGTACATTTCTCTGTACACTACTTGGAGAAATTGGTCCATAAACTTGTTTTACATTGTAAGGATGATCAATGAACTTCTATGAGCTACTACATGGAAATGGTGTTCCATAAATAGTGCAGTACACAGGGAGAAAAACTACACTGTAATCCACATGGAAGAGCAGGTCCATAAACTTGACTGTACACTTCATGGGTAAAACAGTTCATAAACCTCTGTATACTATATGGGGGGAATGGTTCGTTAATTTCTCTGTATAATACAGATGATCCATAAACTATGTATTCTAAAACTCTGTACACTATATGGAGAAGACAGTCCAAAAACTACCATCTAAACTGAATAAGAAAGGATGTCTACAAACCTAGCTGTATGTTCCTCACTTCATGGATAGGAAGGTCCATAAATACATGTGAATGATGGTCCATAAACCACTCTACAGACCACATGGGGAGGACAGTCCATAACTTTCTTGGACATTACATGGGAATAATAGTCAATAATAGTATCTGTACATAAAGGGGAACAGTTCATAAAACTTATCTGTCCATTATGTTAGGAAATCTATAAACATATTTGTACTCAAGATTGGAATAATCTTTGTACACGACATGGGGATTATAGTCTAAAATCTTCTCCGTTAACCACATGGGATAGAAGGTCCATAAATTTGAGTGTACATTTTATTGGTAGGAAGGTCCATGAAAAACTCTGTACACTGCATGGGGAAGACAGTCCATAAACTTCCCTATACATTACATAAAGATGACTGTCCATAAACTTCTCTACATACTGCATAACGATGATGATCTATAAATTTCTATATATACATGCATTGAGAAAACAGTCTACAAACTTCTCTGTACAGTACATGGAAAAGATGGATATCTCTTTGTTCAGTTTCACCTTTATAAACTTTGCCTATTAGTAGGAATCTTATATTTAGCCCTATCATGCTTTCTGCTCATAACATGCAACTGTAAACTAACTCCTAATCAGTTGCCATGATTTTTGAACAATTTTTTTTATACCACTATGTTCTAAATAATTTTGTTGCTGTGATTTAAAGCCTACTATTGTTATTTGTATACTTCACTTATCATTTGTTTCCTTTTTGTGTGATATATTTCACATTTTTTTGACTATAGTTTATTTTATGTATATGCCTAATCATACATACATTAAACAACATTTCACTTTGGCCACACTACAAAACCCCTTCATTTTCTTCTACAAATTTGCATCCCCATTTCTAGGGGGGTGGCCTTTGACCCAAAAACTTTACTACACTTTGTCGTTACTGTAGAAAGATTAGTGAAAAATCTTCTATTCGGGTTTTTAAGGTTACTGTTTTGTAGAATGAGTGTGACAGAAATCCAATTTAATCTAATCGTACAGCGTCAATTTCGTTTATAGGATAGTAAAATGGAATGTCGTTGGAGGATGACATATTACCTTAAAACATTTGCAATAGAATCTTCCAAAAGAACAGACTCTGATTATGACCTATACTGCTCTAAATGCAAGATACAACCTAGTTGTCAGGGTCAAAATAATCTGGCACCTAGAAAAAAAGGGCTGGTGTACACATTACTCGCAACAAGTCAGGCTGCTTGATGATCTCATTGCAAGGAACTAATATCATCCTTTAATGCAACCTAAATCTACTCAATATGAGTGAAAGCCTTTTTAATAAAGGACAGCTGTCCTGTAGAATTGTATTGAACAGAAGAAACGCTAAGCTAACTGTTGGATAGGTGGCATTCTGTAGCACGTAGACACACAAACATACATCAATCCCAATGGCAAATGTTGTCGAGTTGTTGATATTTTGTATTCTTGTAATATCAGAGCCCATCAAACATCTTATGCACACTTTATAAATGTGATGGAATGGTCTTTGGCAAACAATTAGGCAAATTTGTGTTTTCACCCAACTAAGAAAACCACATGGAAATGCCCAAAACAGCATTTTAAAGGCTAATGCAACCAGCACTAATTCTTGTCTACGCATCAAAAAGCAAGACACCCATGAGATCTGCAATTTTTTTTACAGGTTATTATCAAAAATATTATCAAAAATTTGTGGCAGCCTGGAAATATTCTATACAGTAATCACTTCCTATAAAACATGTCAAAACTCTATTCACTATTCGTGAGGATGGTGAGTCTATGCAGAAGTGGAGAGCCCCAGCTGCCAGGTGAGGAAAAAGGTACATACTAATACAATTCCCCCTCCCAGCCAAACAAGAATTTAACCCACCAAGCATAGGAGAAACCAACATCATTTATATGCAGCCCAAAGCCAAGCTTTAATTTTTCCAGTAAATGAAGCAGTTTATTTTGTAAAGCTCTCAAGAAAAGATCCACTTTTGCAGACTGATTTCTTCAAAAGTAAAGAGCAATTTTAGTTGACACACTGGTTTATTAAAATGACATTTTGGCTTCATTAAGCTCCAGTATAGCCTCTGCTCTGTTAGGTGTCATGACTTATCTGCCAGCTCATCTGCAATAAAGTGTGCATTTATGTCTTCATCTATTCTACCAGGTATAGAGACAAACCTATGACACACATTTCATATACACAGCTTGTAAAATTGGATCTCAATCACTCTTTCTCTCTCCCTCTCTCTTTTTATTATCAATTCAGAAGCTGACACGAAAATTTTAACCAACGGCTGGTAACACTTAATGACCCATTAGCAGGTCAGCAATCTCTCAATGGTAATTTTGCCAGAGAAGCTGATAATTAGTGCTGCATTAGCCTTGTTTGCAATATTAAACCACGCTGAATGGTCCTTTTCAGATAGACTGACGAATCAAATCAGATTTTCTGGCATTCTCTTTCAATGTTTTACAAAGAGTCTGTTACATAAACTCTTAAGTATTGTCATATTTAAAGAGGCTCCTGATAAGATAAGATCATCTTCAACAAATACAGAAAGTACTGATGACCTTGTGAGAAATACACTGATACTGCTGAAGTTTAAATAAAATCACAAAGAATCATATATTTATTGGATCATACATATAATTATTTCTGGGTGGACTTAATGCCCCTGATTCATCAATAAAATCCGCGCTCGCTGGAAGCGCGAAAGTACGCGGAGATGCGCGGCTCCGGCCGCGAGCTTTTTCAGTTGCTGAATAGCGCGATCGCGTATGATTTCGGATCGCGAATACGAATGCGCGACCGATAATCTGATTCTGCTTGATGAATCAGGGGCAATGTGTAAGTACCAATCTCATCAATCCAGCATTTAATAGATGTCCTCCTGATGTGCCAACCCTGCTTGCCCCAACAGATACAATAAAAAAATAAGTGTACACACAAAGACACAGAGAGAAGGGGCTTCCAACTTCATAATCATCGACTGCCATGGCCCTACTATTACAAACCCCATACTATGTGTACTTTCTGGCTTGGTATAGGCAAATAGGACATGACACCACTATTGTTCACAACATCCAGTATAAAATAGAAGAGCCGCAGTGGGCAGATATATGTACCTGAACAGCTTAGGTAGGGGGTCTAAAATATTTCTGATGACCCAGTTGTTCAACATATAATGATGCAGTCAGCTGACCCCATTTTTTGCTAAGCCTAGACCTGACCACCTGAGCACTGGCAAGGTTACAGCGCATGGTTCCCTGCATAACTAGCCAGCCATACGGGCTTCTGATACAGGCTACAAGCAGTCTTGCTCACACATTGCAAAGGCATTGTCAACTATTGTCACTATTAGGAAACCCACCATGTCATGAAGCCATCACTGGAGTGCATGAAAACAGGAAAAGATCATCAACATAGATGCAATGAAACATAAAAAAAATTGAAATGAAAATTGTATTTTCTAAAAGAAAGACGTGTTTATTTTACACAGTGCCTTAGTAAACTAAACTTCAACCAGTTGGTATTTACATCCACTTTAGGTTTGCTTAAACATGGATACTTCTGCACTGTAGGAAACAGAATTTTTAGGGCACAGGTACATCAGATGTTTAGAAGTGCAATTCAAATATTTAGATCTCTTGAAATCAATCACATTGGTTTCTGCAAGACTTGAAAGACAGAACACAGTAGATCATTCTTGCATGATCAGTCTCCTAAAATCCTGCAGAGCAGCAAATTGGGCTGACTGAAGCAAGTATTGGCGATTCATTTCTGCCATAGCCTTGAATGGAATAATGAGATTAATTGCTTTGTCATGAAGTTGTTCAGCTATTTTTCCCATATGAAGTTTACCCCTTGGGGAATAAGCTCATAAAACTAATCTCTTAACAGTTGGCCAACTATCTCTTAGCTCACATCATTTTGTTCTGTTGTTGGATTTTAATATTATAATATCCCTGAAAGGATGATTGTACTTCTTTGCTAAAGCTGAAGGATGAAGCAGAGCTATGCAGTGCTAAAGCCGGACTGTCATTAAAATAAAAAATGACACTAACCTCTACAGGTGCAAAGTTGTTGATCCCTCCCTTCCTGTAAAAGAAGCACTTTTGTGCACATTTTTTAAGCAACCCACTGCCCTCTAGGATATGTTCCGTATGTATCCCATGTGGGTTTTCCCTTCGGTCTTCACTGCCGCGGAAGTGAAGACAAAAGGGGAGGGTTCCTCCCCCTCTAATGTTAAGAAATAGTATACAAAACATAATATTTTTCATTATATAAAAGAGTTTTCCAATTTTTTATATAAAGCAAAAAAATGGTGATAGGTCCACTTTAAAATGCAAATATAAATCTGAATCATTGGACCTTTAAGGGTGAAGTTCAAACCAGCAGTTAAAAACTGCAGCGTTTACCATTTCTGGATGTCATTAGGCTCCCAGGACCAGTAACAGATATTAAAAAAATAGGAATTTACAAAGGTCTGTACAAGAATGTGCCTGCAGTTGAAAAATCTATATGGATTTACATCATTTTTGGAACAGTTTGGAGCAGTTAACTGCTCTTGGATGCTTTAAGTAAAACATGCATGAAAAACATTGGATGATAAAGAAACTTATTTATTACAATACTAACCTTTTTTAGGGGAAGCTAAATATGATTAACTTCAGTGGTACTAAATACCTAATTTTAGTATAAACTCAGCCTAATTCTGATTTCTAAAGTGCTGGTGTGGTGTTTTTAATATTATATATAATTCAAATCAGTCCACTCTCTTGTAGAACAAATACACAATGGGGTGCCATAAAGTTTAGCGTCATAAACAGCAATAAAAGAAGCACTTCCAAATAAAATAATTGAGCTCCAAGAAAACTTCCTACAGTCTGCCACCGAGTAGATATTAAGTGCAACCTCCACTTTCAGTAAAAGTAAGTCATTTATCAGAGCATAAGACCCTTAATATGAGCCAGAGGTTAAAGCTCGCTTAAGATAATCCTCTTCACCAGCTACAGATAAGTGATCTTCTTGGCTCAGTACAGGAGAAACCTGAAGTGTTCAGAGAGCAACCTCCTTTACACTGTGGGGGTGAATCCCTTAATTGATCTTTAAATCCTGTGTGCTTGAACACTAAAAACTATCATAAAGCAAGTTTGAGGTTGTATACTTATCAATGGCCAGGAGGAGATGGAGACTGGTATGCAACCATAGCCACTGGATATATTTATTTCACTACACATTGGCCCTGATGTACAACTTCTTCTGTATATGAAGATTTTACATGGCTGAAGGGACCTTTATTTTGCTGAAGAGGAGCCAGTAAAGCCAGTTCTTTCAAACTAGGACCCTAGTGCTGAAGTTTTAAACTAATGTGCTAGCCACTGAGCCTCCATGCTGTGCAAATGTAAGTTAGCACAAGTATGAACACATATTTACAGCATAGCCATGCACATGCACATTTCACTTTGATCTACATCTAAATGATGTATGTATATAGAATATTGGGTAGGTTTCCAAATGCAGCTCATATGTCTTTTACCTTAATATGTGCTGCCAACAATCATTAGAAGGTAACATTGGATTACAGCATTGATAAATGAGCAAGTGGGGTTGAGAATTCTCAATTTTACACAAATAAACCTCAGCTGCACGATTTTAGGTAGGTCTGTAATGCTCAGTCAATAGTAATGTCATAGCAATCAATGGGGGTACACCTGGTCCCTGTTCTGTGTGCACTTACAGTCCATTATAGGTCAATTTGACTCTTTAGTGCTTGTTCTTTTTTTTTTGGTAAGTGCTACACTTTAATCTTACATTATATTTGGTGTAGTTTTTTTTAATCTTTTTATTTAGTTCATTTTTTTGTGTGTATTGGTTACAACACTGCATACCAATTCATGTCAAGCTGTATATATATTAATTAGCATTTCATATTCTTGTATATATAATAATTAGCATGTTATAAGCTCATCAAAACAAAAGTATAAATATTAAAAGTGTTCCAAAGCATTTTGGATCTGCTCTAAATTTCATTATTTCAAGTTTACTAAAACATTTTTTTCCCAAGATGTTTGAATTCATGTATCAATGAACATTTAGTGATTTCACTTGTGTATCTAAAAAATGATTTAAAGGTATGTAAATACATATGTATTTTCATTTTTTTAACTATGTTACCTGGACTGGTTTGTTGGGGTGATTAATCAAGTTTACTTGTATGGTATGAATTGATGTGATTTTTTTCCTGATCTGATGTTTTTGTGCCTGTTTTAAAATGATGCTGTCTTTTGGTAAGCAAGTCTTCAAACTGTTTCTTACAATGTATTTGTAATCATTGTTAATATAGGTTTTGTAATTTTATCCACAATAATTAGTATAAATCTATGCATGATTTCCACTCCAGGCTGGTACTTGACCTTCCTTGTTACCTATGTCCTATTCTTACAGTCATATTGTCACATAATGGTTTTGGAATGTATTATGTAAGTATTCCTTTTATGGATAAATTGTCATGGTTTTTATTTTATTTTAATAGTCTGACATTTGCTGAATAAGCTGTGGTTTTCCTTTAACATACTTCACACATGTTGATTTGCTGTCACTGTACTACATAACTCCTCTGTTCATTTGCAGTTGTGTTATCGGTTTGTTGTCATTGTTCTGTGCTGCCTGATCTTAGCACTATTGTATACAAACACTTCCACTTGTTGTCCAAACTGGTTGTCAATTAGTTGTCCATAATACTCATTCTAACACACCTGATGGTGATGGAAGGAGGTCCAGGTTGCCAAGCACAAAATCAAAGCACATTTATTGACAAGCTCAAGCACCCTAAATACTGGATTGTAGTCATTATTTAGGTGTTTACATAATTCAAATAGTATTAGTATAAAAACTTCCAGGGACAAATATACTTTGTGCCAAACATATGTTATTGCTTTTTCAGGGTGTTTATGCAGTTTGAATGCCATTTTATACCTTGTCCACTATATATTCACTTTATCACATCAGCTTGATAGTGGAAGCACATAAAGGTGGATTCCTCCTTTAACCAGAAGCAATATCATCCATGAATGTACAGTAGTCTGTGATGTGACATTCCAGAGGCTTTGACAGAGGTTTCCAGCACTGGGATGTCATCATCCAGTTACAGAATAGATTCAATTATTAGGATTATTAGGAAGCAGCATGTTAAAGCATGTTTTGTTGGCAAATAGATGGTGCTGGATTGTATTTTTCACGCTTTTCAGGCTGCATAAGCAATACTTGGCCAAATCTAAATGAGTGCATGTATATGTATGAACAGTGAGAAAACCAAGAGGAAGGGAAGGCTGCACGCTTTCCTTTAAAGTCCTAAACTAGCTTTGAGCCAACCCCATGACATCAGAGATTAAAAGGAAGAAATAGGCAATCTTTTCAATTTGAAGTAAAGCGGTGTTAAGCAATATGGCCCGAAAAGCCATCTTTGATTATTTCTTCCTATAATTTCTCTTTTATATGTATATATACACACATATATAAGCATACATACATATATGTTCATACATGATTGCACATGGAGCAAAATAAACAATATACCTATAAAAAAGCAAACCGTTCCTGCATGATGATGCGCAGGTCCTTCTTGCAAAAAGTGACAGTTTTGAACTGATAGAACACACTTCTGTGCACAAACGTGCACATAGCGGTTTCGGTTGGTGCACAAAAATGTGCATTAAACACCTGAGTTTGAATAGGGCAATTGTGCTGTTTTTGGCCTTTCATAGAAAAGAAATGCTAAAAAAAAATCACAATTTACTTGCTAAATTGTAGGTCTGTTGGATCCCCCATGGTTAAAGATGCTGGGAGATTGTAAAGGAGATCACATCTAAAAACACAACTAAAAATTTTTAAAACAACTTTATTCAAGATAACCAGATTTTTAAAAAGGTCAGAACAAAATATATATAGACCACACAGATACCACTAAATTTACATTACAAAATACTCAATACCATAGCATTAACTTATTCATTGCAAGATAAACATTGAAACATTTCAAAGTGTAAAAAAAATAAAATAAAAACAAAAGCAGCTATTGTGCTAAATGGTAAGCAAAGTCTGAAATATAGCAACATAGATTAGTACAGTGGTGGCAAACCTATGGCATGTGTGCCAGAGGGGGCACTCGGAGGCCTCTCCGTCAGCATGCACTCCCCACCTGGCTGGCCTCCCATTGGCTGTGCTATTGTCCCTCTGTCAGCCATGCTGGCTGCAGATTTTTCCCAGGTAGGAAATGCACAGAGATGCCTTTTTCAGAGCTGGCCAAAAGCTGGTCAGCAAATTCAAAAGGAACCCTAGCTGAGAATCACTGCGGTAGATTCAGGGAATTGTCATTTATTTAGTATTAACAATTAGTGTTAGCTATTTTTCTTAAAAAAGCAAACAGATAGTGGAAGATCATTCCAAGCGGCCTGCACAGTCATTTGGAGCAATTGAACACAATGGAAAGGGTTATATATTTTGTGTAATGAGAGTGTTGTGTCGCACATCAAGTGTCAGATGCCACTTTGACACCAACCACAAAAGTGTTGCCAAACTTGGTGAAACTGAAAGAAGTTTCTTGAAGGGAAATTGAGGAAGTATATTTCCCAGTATCTTAGTTTTTGCAACTATCTTTCTAGAACAAACCATCTGACAGCTGACAGTTTTCAAATCTCATTGTGCATAGCAAAACATGACAAGCCCATCTCTGATGGGGATAATATGACAACAGCCATGTTGTCTGAGAGTAATTCCCTTTTTTTATATCCCAAACAACCAAACAAGGATAAAATTTTTCAATGCATCTCTGAGATGCCACTGATGTCTTTGCCTGAAATAACACAAGAGATAGATATTTATAATGCTGTGATGGAGGCTTTTTTGTCACAAGGCATATGACCAGAAAAAGTGGTTTTAATTACTAGTGATGGGGCAGCTTCTATGGTGGGTGCCCCGAGTGCTGCATGTGTTGCTCTCAAACTTACAAAGTATGAGCCAAGGTTAGACAAATGATTAGCATGCATACAACAGCAAAAATCACATTAAATGTTTTAAATAATTTTAATTACTATAATTATTATAATTGAAATATAAAAATATAAATAATTATTTTAAATACATGTCTTATTATCTATGAAAAATATATAAATACATATTAAATTAGTCTAAAAATCTGAATAGAGATATAAATTTTTAAATATATATGTATTTCATATGTTTATACTATATTTCTATGTATATATATATATATATATATATGTTTAAAAAATCCTCCTCTACTTTTTTGGGGGTTTTCTTGAATAGCTGTTTACTGGTGTACAAATCTAAAGGATTGGTGTAAAGAACTTAACTGTTCAGCTAGCCCGCGGCATTCCTGGGGATCACAGCCGCAGAGGGAGACGCCGCTGCAGCAGGCAGCATGGCCGAGGCTGCTGCCCTGCTCGCAGCGTGTCTCTCCCTGCAGGCGGAGGGATCCCTTCTAGCCAAACTACTGGTTGGCCAGGTGGCAACCCCAGCATTCCTATGGACGTGAACAGAGAAAGTCTTGTTCTCAGCACTCCTGTGGATGTGCAAAGTAGGGCACGTCCCAGGGGTGCTGTGGGAAGAGGTGCACGCTCTACCACGCGTGCCTCTCTTACCCCCTGGGGGTGAGGCACTCGGCTGCCTCGCCGCGGGGCTGGACATAGTTAGTTTGAATTCCCCGCTGCCAATCGGCCGCAGGGGATTCAGTTATCCTGCAATCAAGTGGCGCCAGGTGGTACAAGGTCATTGGGCACTCTGGCCATTTAAGGAGAACCTGTCCTGAACACCATTGCCTGCTATAAGCCTCTGTGTGTACAGTGTGCTTGGAGCGTTCTCTATGTTGATTTATATTACCCTGATGTCTTACCAATAGCAACTCGGTCTGATACCAGATTCTGTCTGAACTCTGCCCGCCCTGACCTTGGATTGTTTGTGACCACTCTTGCCTGCTGCCTGCCCTGACCTCGGATTGTTCCTGACCTGCCTCTGCTTTACCCTTCTGTACCACACCTATCGGACTGACCATCTCTGTATAACCCTTGTCTTGTTTTATGCCAACAATAAGGCTTGATAAAAGGATTCTTGGAGTTGGCTGTGGTTTGTGTGCCTAGGCACATTACAAATGGATCAATAAAGTATTATGAAATGTCAAACTGGAAAAAAAAAACAAACAGCCAAATTTCACGACCGCGCACGCCCAATTGCATTATTTTTAGCACCTGTGCACATAATAATGAGCATATATAAGGGTGTTGGCTAACTTGTTGTATTCCTTTGTTCTAATTTTTTTTTTCATGGAGGGGCTGTTGTTGCTACATTTGATACTTTCCCTACTATTTAGCACAATAGATGGTTTTGTTTTTTGAACTTTGAATGTTTCAATGTCCATTTTGCAATTAGGAAGTTAATGTTAATGCTATGGTATTGTGTTTGTGTTTTGTGTTTCATTTCACTATTATGTCTTTATTACCACCTTTAAATGGTTGTCCTGCATACATATTTTCTAATCCAGTTTTCCACCCTTAATAGGGTGGAAAACTGGATTTCCAGTTGGAACCCTCAAAATTGCATATTGGTTTGGTAAGTCATTTTGGAATGCAATATTTGTTGGGCCATTTTTTACCTAATTTGGCTTTATATGGAAGTATGGGTTTACATGTTTGTTTTTTTTCTTTGTCATGTAAATTTAGTGGTGTCTGTGTGTTCTCTATATTTTAATGTGACCTTTTAGCAAATGTGTTTATTTTGAATAAAGTTTTTTGAAAAATGTTTGTTTTTGGGGGGTTTGTTTTTATGTGATCTCCTTTACAATGTCCCCAGACCTACACTTTAAAAATACAATTATGCTTGTTTTTAGCAGTTCCCTTCTAAGATTTGTTTTACTGGATAAAAACAGCGCAATTGACTTAATAAAACTCAGTTTGATGTGCATTGTTGTGTGCCAAGGCATTTGTTGTGTGCCAAGGCATTTGGGTAAGTTTTTTTTATTTTAGGTGCATGTTGTTGGTTTTGCTTCATGTGCACTAATGTATGTACATACATACATATATATATTGAAGTATGTATGCAATTATGTGTGTTCATATACATATAAAAGAGAAATAGGATAGATATATATAAAGATATAGGAAGAAATAGGCAAAGAGAATTTTTAGGGCATATTGCTTAACATGCTTCACTTCACAAAAGATTGCCTATTTCTTCCTATGATTTTGGATATCATAGGCTTGGCTACAAGCAACATTCATGGAGGATATTGCCTTTGGTTAAAAGAAGGAATCCACATTTATTGTCCCTGGAAGTTTTAGATAGTAGTACTATTTGTTTTGTGTAAACAC
>NC_092867.1:15045223-15051597 GCF_032062135.1 Pyxicephalus adspersus | reverse complement strand
GTGGAAGTGTGTTTGTATACAATAGTGCTAAGATCAGGCAGCACAGCACAATGACAACAAACCTTTGTTTTTGGATTTGTGTGGCAGCAAATCAACATGAGTGCAAATGTCAGACTAATAAAATTAAAACATAAAAAAACAAGAAATAAAAACCATGACAATTTATTCATAAAAAAAATATGCACATAATACATTCAAATACCAATATGTGACAATATGACTTTGAGAATGGGACAAAGGCAAACACAGGGGTCAAGTAGCAGTTTGGAGTGGAAACCATGCAGACATTTGTACTGAAAATTTGTGGAAAAAAATGACAAAACATTGCAGTAGATATGCTAAATAGAAACCATCATTACAAACCAAGCACAAAAACATTGCAGCAACAGATGAAGCTAACAATAATGAGGATTACAAAGTCACATCAATGCATAACATCCAAGCAAACTTACTTAATTAAACCCCCACACACACACACACACACACGCACACACGCACGCACGCACACACACACACATACACACAAACCAGTCCAATTAAAACAGTAATAATGAAAATGCATATATATTTATATGCGTTTAAATGTATTTTGACATACACACACAAGTGAAATCACTAAATGTTTCTTGATACATGTATTAAAGCATCTTTGACAACAATCCTTTTTTCAAATACAGTGGTACCTCAGTATAAGACCGCTTTGGAATAAGTCCTGTTTGAACACTTAAAATTTTGCTTGGTATACAACCTTTGTGCTAGAACTTGTATGGGCCAAAATGAGTCACAACACTGCGCACTCCCCTTATTTACCTCTCTTAAGACAAAGCCACGAATGGCCACGAGCGTCAGTACGCCAGTTGCTACCATTCAGTGAACAACCCGCNGCTGAACCCTTGCATCAGGGCATGCCAGAAACGAAGATTGGAAAGAAAGAGTGATATGGAAGAGAATTCTATAGGAGTGTTGTCATAAAGTAGAAGCCAATTGGAAAAACATTCAGACAGCAGTAGGCCATCTTTTTTTAAGCTCTGAAAATGGCATTTGGGCAAAATAAGTATATTGAGGATTTCATATCTTGCATAAAACTTATGAATACCAGAGAAATATGGAATTTGTAAACTGAAGGTTTTATATTTGGTTGTTTGGCTATAAATAATTGGGAGTTAACTACACTAAATTGCCTGCCAGGCACTCATTTGGGCCTTTTCTTTGCAAGTGGGACTTCCCATCTGAGATACATTGTCAATACAGTATATATTATAGTATATTCTATATATCTACAGAAGACCTATATTCTATAAGTGAACCATTCCTTGTTCTTTTAGGAACATAATTGATGTGTGAGCAAAAGGGGAGTTTGTGGCTGGTGTTTTTATTTTATAGTCTGTTGATTTAATAACGTTGATCTCTTCATTTATCTAGTTTATTATCTATTTTTTTTAATAACCAATTTTAAAAAAGGTTTGCAGTTGACAATACAATGTTTTGCCATTTTACATCAAATGGGTATAAGTTGATGGATTTAATGACATAAATTCCTAGGTGTCTTTTCTTTCTGAAACTTTGCTATAAATTAATTATATTTTTCAAAAGAAAATTAGCATGTGTCAAAGGTCACTTTTATACATAAGGACCATTGCAATCTCAAGAAAGCTGATACCCATTCTGCACATTGACAATAAAATCATTGAAGTCGTCAAGTTTATGATCCGGGGCCAATGACTCCCAGTATACAATGGAGGTTAAGGCGTGAGTTATTTTATTTTGTAATTGGTATAGCAGAATGATTAGTGGTCTGTAATGTTCCATCTAGGCCAAGGAACATAATTAAGTGTTCTGCTTCAAAGCCTTTGATTCACTGTGAAAGTTAGACATTGTGTAACACCAATATGTTACTTTTTTATTACCGTTGGGATACTGTGACAGGAATAAAGAATATATAAAAAGAGTAAAAGACAAGCAGTGTTGAATATATATTTAAAAAGGTTCCAACTTTCTGCAAATAACAAAATGTAATATAATTACTAAATGTTTACATATAATTATATAATAAGCATTAAGATTGGTGAGCAGCATAAGACCTGATTGTTACTATTCACAGTCTCATTAATAAAACCTTAAAAAGACCAACACAAATCAGATGTCACAAACCCATTTCTTCAGGGCTTTAGAGTATATGGAGCAGTTGCTTCTGAATTTGCACCGTGTATCCAAATTTCTATGTAATTGGCTTTTGTAAGACTAGCTGGGAGAGCGGCAGTCCCAGTAATATGATCTCATTTGTTCTTTTTTACCAAAACACACAAAACGCCACATGTGGAGCAGCACAACTTCAAATAAAAAATAACTTTTCATATTAAACCCTTGAAAGAAATCTGTGAACCAGTCGATTGATTTATATCAGAAAATAAGAACAAGTAGAGTCAGAGTGGGGCATAAAAGATTCTTGTCAGTTAGAGCCAACTCAATGCATAGATTGTGCTCATGTACAGCTCCATGGATGAAAGAGTCCCATCAAGGCCACAGGGCAAATTAAAGTGAACTCTGCAATGTTATTCAAATAGGGATCGGTTGCAAGGAAAGGTGGAATGTTGCTTTTTGCAAAAATGTTCAAATGTTCAAAATGCTCCCATTTTCAGCCAGTACTCCACAAATTTGGGCAACCTATATTTTATTTTAATTATAAATAATGTTGCACCAAAGATTGGGGTTTTTAGTTTAAGTTAAAATACCACAATTGGATACAGTCAAAATGTATTAATTACATATATGAAAAAACATCAACAATTTGAACATAACAAAAGTTAAAATATCAGAGGCCTGTAAATACCCAGTTTTTTGATACACAGTTTACATAAATTGAATAGTTTCATTTATTACATGATTATCAAAGTTACATAAGTTTCACTAGGTAACTCGTTTCACAGAATCTTCTCTGCTTCATCAAACCAGAAACTATGTTAGATAAGTCAAGGACATGGGTTTACTCTGAATATATAGGAATATAAAAGATATCAATTCTTTATGATTACAATTTTCAGAAAATATATATGGAAGTGTGTGAGAGGTTCCTGGTTTAAATAAAGAGAGATCTTGTTGTTCAGTGCTGTATATCACTATTCATGAACCAAAGGTGTAAAAATCCCCAGGAAAATGAAGAACAAGCCTTTCGGCTGTACACAGCACAACGCTATCTGCATCTCGGGATACAGGCACGTATATACCAGGATTGACTACTTTACCACCAACTCCTCTGACTCATATAACATTGGAAGGCCCAGCCCTATCCTTTTAAATGCAGACCTACATTGATGGATGAATGCGAAACTAGTAATCTGGGATCAGATACTTCCTTACATGTATATACTAATGAGACATCTAGAGAATATGTTAGGAAGAAGAAAAGAAAGCAGGATTTGTTGGCAGTATGTTGATTTTTAAAACAAAATGACTAGTTTATTCATAAATTTAAGAGTAACATCCACTGGTAAAGAAAGGTAACATTCTAACAGAGTTCAAACTCTAGACATAGAAAAACTCTAGACATAGTGCTCCTATTCCAAAAATAAATTCATAAACTTATGAGGTATCATCACATGTACAACATGATTATTTGTCTCTATTTCCCGACGCGTTTCGCCTATGGAGGCTTCCTTAGAGGATAGAGAAAATAAACATTTGTGGTGTTTGATCATGCAAGTTATATCGAGATGTTAAAGGAGCTGAATATATGTAGAGAACATTCAGGTAAATGTTTTAAGAATGTGAGAGTATATCGTTATAATTCAAACTTCCGTCTCTATTCAGAGTTGGTAAGGTATGATTTAACAAGGATATTATTTAACATTTACATCCGTGATGTTATGTAGAGTTTGTTAACCCTGAAGATATCTAATTCAGTGACAAATTCAAAAGCATGGGTGATAGTTGGTAAGAACAAACTTAGGGAATAAGAACGTTAAGTAATCAATTTTTTCCAGTTGTTGTAGACGGTATGGCGAGTCAATGCTTGCAGCCAGATCAGAAGGGATATTACGCGTAAATTTATGAATAAACTAGTCATTTTGTTTTTAAAATCAACATACTGCCAAAAAAGCCTGCTTTCTCCTCATTCTTCCTCACATATTCTCTTTTTAATCTCAGGCTTGGCAGACATAATATTCTAGGATCCCTATGCTGAACAACCCACACCTCCTTCATAATGAGACATCTAGGCATGCTTGGCAGCTTCCCTTCGAGACGCAATAATTACAGCTAAGGATACATTATTCTTCATCTGTTTGGTCATATCACTAAATGTAACCAATGTATGTTCACCATAATTATGTATGAATCAAAAGTGTATAAATACATAATTAACACGTCATCAAAACACTTGTGCCTCAAGCCTCTTTCTTTCTCCTTTTTACTTAATTTGACCACAAGATGTATCTAATGTAGTGCTCAAAAGTATTAAACCCAAAGGGGTGGATACCACGATTACTAATTGAAAATTCTGTTGTAGTCCTAGGCACTAGTATTGCTCTAATATATTTTTTTTAGGCAGTATTGTGCTTATAAAGTGATTAGTTAAACAAAAATGGCTGTTTTCTCAGTTTTAATTATTAACACATTCAATTGGGCGTATGTAAAGGTAGAGTGGTGCTTGAATAGAAAATGATCAATTATTTATGGATCCGGCATTCGTGGTCACTTAATAAATAAAATATTAATTGTGAATTTATTTTTAAAAAAATTATGTTAGATGCTTTTTCATAATCTAATGTCTAATTGTGTTTCTCAACCAGAGTTCTGCAGAACCCTAGGGTCCCTCCAGAGGTTCCTAGGGGTTTATTAAGCAATATGCAATTTGTGCCTCTCAGGTCAGTTTGGGTGACACCAATGATCTTCCTGGTTATCTGTAAGTGTAACATTCTTCCAAATGGCCAGCAATGTAAGCTGTATTCTTCCTATTGACCACCATGCTAATATACTGTGGTTATAGTAATTTTAATAAAACATTTGTGGAGTGTTTACCAATTTAAAAAATATTTTGTTATTTATATATATAAATATATATATATATTGATAATCTTATACCATCCTGTGCTCTGCATGTTTTGCACACATTTTTAGTTACAGAATTTCCAGCAAACAAAATACCTATCTCTTGAGTTATAGCTTATTGGCTTATTGAGTACAATACAGTTTGTGAACCATGAGCGTTGCCACCCTAGGACAGAAAATGTGTAATTCACAAGGTCAACTAAAAAAAAAGTAAAATAAACCTTACAAAAACAAATGCAGCCACCACGTCTAAGGACTGATAAGCTGCACAATATTCTATTTTAGTTCTTTGGTTGAGATACACTTTAAGATACACCTTTGATAACGGAAGGATACACTGCTAATTCCAGTGCTGGTTTGTTTAAATCTCATTTATTTTTTCTTTACAGATAAGAACAAAGAAGCAAACAGAGCTCCTTGCTCAACCACCTTCATTTTACATTCAGAGAGGAAAAGTAAAACTGCCAAGGCAGATGAAAAGGTTTGTCTTCTACACTCCTCAAGTACTAAGAAACTTTTATTAGCCTGTCAAAGGCAGGAGCCTAGTTAACTAGTTATTTATTCCAGTTAATTGAAAATGTCTGCCTCATAATTCTGAAGATAGTAAATGTACCTGTGAAATGACTAATCAATCATCAGTAATTAGAGACTTACTAGTTTAATCCTTTTTAATTTCCCGGAAAAATGTTGTATTAATGGGATTCAGTCACTGCATATATTATAAAACTATATTATGTACAATAAAAACATTTTATAAAAGTTCAAATATTCCAACTTTAATTGAGAACGGTACATGTATACTAAGTTTTGAATTTTCTAATAGGCTTTAAATATTGCTTTATGTATTGAATTAACTTTTTCATATATTGCATTCAAGGATAGAGGTATGAAAGTATCAACAGGAGAGGATTATACTACAAAAGGCAACAAGCCAGTGGCATCAACGCCAGTTCCAGGATCTCCATGGTAAGGATATTACTAAAAATGAATAATTATATTATCACAACTTGGTGCATATGTTTGAATATGGTTTGTTTGTAACGTTACTATTTTTTTTTAGTAAATTTAGTAAAGTTTTAGTAAGTAGTGCACTATGTGAATAGTATCGATACAAAAGTTTTTATTTTTGAGTAGGTATGTAGGTATGTGGTGACCATCAACAATTTGATGTTTAGGTGGATGTGTGCCAGCTACCGTGTTTCCCCGATTATAAGCCATCCCCATTAAATAAGCCACCCCCCATTTTTGAAAAAATAATTAAAATAAGACACTCACCCGTGAATAAGACATCCTCCGATATCTGATCCTGTGTGTGTCTCCTCGATGCT
>NC_092867.1:15002073-15044733 GCF_032062135.1 Pyxicephalus adspersus | reverse complement strand
TGATCAGAAGGGGACAATCAATGGCACATGAGTGATCAGAAGGGGACAATCAATGGCACATGAGTGATCATGAGTGATTTTCAACAATAAATGTGTACTGTAGTCTTCTTCATGGAAAAATAAGACATCCCCTAAAAATAAGACCTGGGGCATATTTTGGCATTTCAACAAATATAAGACAGTGCCTTATAATCGGCGAAACGGGGTAAGCAGAGGCTCATGTTGGCTTTTCCGAAATTCAGCCTTGGCTATCATTTATCCACTAATTGTCATTAGAATCTGTTTAGGCAGCCATATGTAATATGTGTCATGTCAGATGACCAGGGAAAGCTACGTGTCTGATACACATTGGATCTCATCATGTAAGATACCATGCAAAGACAAAAACTCTTTATTGGCTACAGGTAACAGATTAATCTAATAATTTGCAGTAAAAAGGAATTATAAAGCTCCTGCTTAGCTAATGTGGGCAACTCAGACCTCTCCTCCAGGCCCTTTAAAATGTAAGCTCTGACATTTGTTTTCACACATATTTCCATGTCATATTATTGGGTGAATGATAATGGCAGATGTCTTTCTATTCTGTTTCTTAGTTAAATGTAGAGTTTACGAAAACTAAAGGTAATCATCAAAGGAGACCTGCAAGCAAAACACACAATTCTGGTTTAAATTTGCTCAAAGTGAAATGGTTGTTGTGTTTGATATACTGTTCAGAGGAAAGGTAATGTTCCATAATTTTTTGGATCAGGAACAAGAAATGAAGCTCATTTCATGTAACATACAGCTTTTGTAGGTTCCAAAAAAACAAACAAAGCCATTATACACATTGCAATCCTTTATGACAGAAAACAGATCAAGTATTGGATCATTAATTACAGGGAGATCGTCTGTGACATGTAACCATAAGTACAAGGAATGTCAGTTCTCAGGGGCCACATATAAGCTGGACTTTGGTAGGAAACACTAGAAATGCTTATGGATCGTGGCTCTGGAGGACTGGAATTAAAGACCCTCGGCTTAGTAGATGCTACTGCAAAAAAAGAAAACTGCAAGGCAACATTACTATAAATTGTTTCCATTGCACACATAATTAGAATTATTATTGTATTATTAACCTTGGAGTAATTATTACAGTGACTGATTACAAACTGTTTACATGATTAATTCTAAATTTTGGTTATTGTTGTACAGTCTCTTTCTGGTAACTGTAATTATCACTTAAATGGCAACTCTAACTTTTAGTTTTGGATACGTTTTGAAAGACCAAAAACTGTCACATTTGTACCACTGTCCGTGACCTCAATGGGTTGCATACATTTCACTTTCAATTAGTTGTGAGACAGCAGAACACAATTTTAGGGGGCTATTAGGGCAAGAACACACAAACATTATTAACACTTCAGGCAGTGTTAATAGTTTATCAATCCCAGTTTGGGGGAAAAAGTATAGGGGAATATTTAATCTTTGTTTCAGTCTTTTTTTTTTTTATTTTCTCATTATATTGTGCAATGTTAGGGAAATGTTATTGAAGATTGGCTTTAGGAAAAAAAAATAAAAAAAAGGAAAATTTACAGTTTTAGTTAGTAATCTGTCCTTAATAAAAATGTTAAAACTAACCTACCACTAAAAGATATTAAAAGCTGCCATTGCTGAACTCATTTTTCAAGATTGCTGATTGCTTGGATGTAAAGCTAATGTTTTGGTATCGGTAGTCTCAGTCACACCTGTAAGAAGAATGTAGATACCTGTGTGACAATTTGTGTGACCAATAGCTTATTTCTAACTCTGATCAATACTTTTTTAAGTTTCAGATAGAGTAGGGTAGGATTTTTCCTCTTTTTAAGTCTTTATTTATGTCTTTACATACATTGAGCTGATCATTTATCATCCCCCTCTATGAAAATTTCTATTCCTGTAAGGATAAGTCATTATACACCTAGACATTCAATCCATTCAAGTCACGCTTTTCAGTTAGTGAAAGGAGTAATTGCTTTAGGTTTTAGTTGTCACTTTTAAACGTGGCAGATGATGAAATTAAGTTTAATTGAAATTAAATTTCTGATTTTTGTTGATGGGCAGTTTTTCTGCTAGATGAAATAAATGCCTACATATTACTAAATAATCTGCATCCAAAAGAAATAGGATATTATCGGCTTTATTCAATGCCACAAGCTCAAAACTTTTTAACTGAACTCTAGGATCACATTAATATTGGTCCAAAGTATTCTATGGTGGTACTGTTCTAGTGTATGGGTAGTAAAAAAAGGAGTAGAGAACTCCCCTGTCATTATCCAACTATACTTGCTAGCAGCATTTCTGTTGCAATGCTGGCACATCGTCAAACCTATAGAGGACAATTGTGATCCCTGGGGTAACATTTTGAATCTCAATTGCTGACCACAGTGTTAGTCTTACACATTAAGATTAAGTGATTAAGTGAAGGTCTTTGTTTTCGCATTGTTTCCCACCTGGGCACATCTGCTGCCTTTACCCTTTTTTCCATTGCTTGTTTATTCATTGTTATGACAAATAAAACCCTTTATGTCACTGGAAGACTATTGTTTGCACCTGAGTACATTCACATTTTTCCTCATTATTTAACCGGTCTTGATCCTTTGGACTTTTTTTTTTGGCAGAGGATTCAAAGTAGACATTAAAAGTAGCAAAATACAACACACATCTGATAAAAGGACTTTGACTATTCTAATATTTATTTTCAAAATGTTGTCTTCCATCCCTTCCCATGAATGCCAGTCAGAATTGTTGACCAGTTGGAGCAGATCAGAGGTCCATACATCTATATGATTCCTTCCTATATCTCTAGGCAGTTTGCTAGTCTTAAACTGGCCTGATCAATATCCGTCTGGTAGAATGTTTGAAAATTTGATTACATTTTTTTACAAAGCAATTAAAGACACACATTGATTATTTTGATCCATTTCAAGTAAATGAGATCAACCTTGCCTTGGTTTATTGTGGTAGAGAACTCTAGTCGCCTTTAACAAAATTACCACATTTTTTCACATTTTGGTTTTATCTTTCAATAAACTATAATAGGGCTCAAAATGCCCAATACTGACTTTTCAAGGTTTCAAATACTTGAGAAATTGTGAAAATTGCCACAGGTATGATCAGCTAGTGGCCAATAATGTCACCATAGGCTTAGTTTAAAAATAAGATAATAGATCTGCAGCCTTACCTGCACATTTTGGGAACTCCATGGCATTCTGCCAAGTCATGATGATTTATTGACCTGATTACTGGAAAATAATTTGCAAGAAACATTATTGATTAAAATAAAGTGAATTATCTGCCACATTATTTTAAGTATTGCAAGACCCTGATGATCCTGCTAGCATGACACATATTTATATAAAGCAATCACAACAAACTATACCTATATTTAACAAAGAGTTCATATTTTTGTCAAGTTGGAAACTACTAAAGCATTTTTTATGACAGGTCTGATAATAAAGTTGGATTTGCATTTAAATTTAATGTGCCTGTGAATTTTGTAGCCGAATTTATGCCGAAGTAAAAAATTGCCCTGCAGAGACATCATAAAAACGTGTTGTACAGCTGGGATAATAAATGCTTCCCTGACAAGAAGCATAAGCGCCGTCTCTCAGAACTACCTGATTTTACTAAGTTACTGATTTTGGTAAACTTTAAACCACCATTCAGGGTTGGATTTAAATGATAAGACCCAAGCAAAGTAGTTGGCAGTTTTTAAATAAATTTGATGGAGAGGAAAGCTTCCAATAGTAAAGAAACTCCATAAACATTCCTATACAATGTACACAATACACAATGTACACCTATAATGCTGAATCATGATCCCTTATGAATAGTAAATAAAGATGGAAAACATGTTATGCTGTTTGTGCAATTCTGGTTGTATACCGGACTTTATAATATTGCCAGAGACAACTGCTACATACTCGTATTATCAATTATTATTGATATTAATTCTTATACAAGATCCTAAAGAAACCCAATTGAGAACCTTAAATAAGGCATGTGAAACCAGCAAAATTAAGTATTAGCATTTTCCTTCTTACAAATCAGTATTTATTGGCTTGCAATCCTTCTGTAAACCTGCTAAAGACGTGACGTAATGCAGAAAGTGTAATTTCCCTAAAAGAACCCCCTTTCCTCCACGCTCACTGGTTCCTCATCTACCTACATAACCTGTTTTAAGAAGTAGAGAAGGGAAATACGGTGGAGCAGCTATTCTCAACCAGAGTTTCTCCACAGTTCCTTCAATTGTTGCTGATTGACCTCATATTTGATGATGTCTGCATAATTCTTGGGTTGAAAGGGCCTGCTGCAAGAGATCAATGATCTTTTAAGTTGTCTATGAAGGTGGAATTGTAGCCACAACTTTAAGGGGCATTCTTTTCAATGGCTACCAATGCTTTTTTCCTACTTTCCATAATAAGATTTGTTTAGAGAGGCTTTCCTGATACCTAAAATATATTTTAAGGATTCATCAGTGGTAAAAAGATTGAGAGAGGTTGCTGAAGAGTTTCACTTCATTGAAAGCTCTTAGTCTGATATCAAGATGGTGGCACCCTGCAGTAGTCTTTTACATGGAAATAACATGTGTAAAATAAGTTATAATGTTCTGGGAAGATTGAATAGCCTAGCAACAATTTTCTGTTAATTAACCTGCTATGGCACACAGACCTGAACTGCTATTATATACCATGTTTAGGTAAGCCAGTCAATATATCAAGGCGGGAGTGGAGACATATTTTTTTTTTAAATAACAAGGACATGTAATGGTTGCCTAAAGCATACCAAAACTCAGAAATTTCACTTTACATATAAAGGTAGAGAACCCTTTTATGTAAGGTACAAATTCTGTTTGTTTAGGTTTTTTTTTTAAATGCAACACCCTTTTTAAAAAAAAAAAATGGTGCAGCACCGCCCCCTAATTCTCGGTCACCTAGGCTGCTAGAATAAATAGGAGCGCAAAGCCCTTGGGATACATATGTCTCGGATCCCAGGAGGCTCTTGGGTGCTCCTTCTGCGCATGCCCGAACATCTCAGGCATGCGCAGAAGAAGCCTTTTCGTGATAGGATAAAAATTTGCCTTGAAATCTCACGGCAAGTTTTTTTCCAACCTACGTCACATGATCTCACTCCTGGGTGACGTAGGAAGAAGAACCAGGAAGAAGAGGCGAAGATGGCGGCGCATGAAGTCTGATAGCGGAACGATAGGGGACCTGATGTAAGAGACCTCCAGACCGATCCAATTTTTTTGTTTTAGGCAATTTTGAGTTTAGTTCCTCTTTAATTGACATTTGATTTTGATTTAGATTTTTTTGTTTTAGGCAATTTTGAGTTTAGTTCCTTTTTAATTGACAATTGATTTTGACCCACAAATAAAATCAACTCCTGACAGGTTCAAAATGCTGAAACCTGACATGTACCTTTCTTTTCTTGACCTTGGGTAGCCATGCTACAGCCAGCCGATCATGAACTCTTTTTCTTGTGACTGGTGATCCCCTATATATATTAGACTTCCAATGGCACTCAAGGAAGTAAGTGTTCCGATACTATACATTACCTGGTTGGTGGGGGCAGTGTTAAGATCTGGGGTTGCATCAGTTTGCCAAGTCTTGGTTCAGCAAAGTTTTGTGTCCAAAGTTTTTCCATTAATGTTTTTTTCTTCCCTGATGGCATGGGCATATTCTAAGATGTCAATGCCAGGATTCATTGGGCTCATACTATCGGTTTAGAGAGCATGAAACATCATTTTCACACAAGGATTGGCCACCACCAGTTCAAGTGTTAATGCTATAGAGATGTACTGGAGAAGATTTTATTCAGCAGTTTGATTCTCCCCATATCAATACAAAATTATGGCAAAAAATGAATGCAGCTCTGGTTAGAAGTAAATTTTGTGACATTGTATAAAATCAATCAAATGTGGAGATTGTGTGCCATAATCAAAGCTAAAATGAGGTCCAATAAAATATTAAACCTTTTTTGGCCAGTCAGTGTATATTTTGCTGAAAAGAAGCCATTTAAAGTTCTAGGTGACATTGCGCAGAGACTTTGAGAAAATTGTAAATGCAGATCCACCTATATTTAGATGGTGCAGCAGATTTTTAGTTGGAGGTTATAGTTATATTTTATTGCTTGGCAAAAGTCTGAGATCAGAAAGAACAGGAAAACCATAATCCTCCAGAGCCCATCCAAAATGTTACTAGTTTTGGGAGGTGATCCCGTTCTTTTCAAATGATTACTAAATGATAAGAAGCTCTAATCCTTTACCTTTAAACACAAGGGCCTCCCTTGAACTGGCTCTGTATAGTGAATTTCTCAACAGTTACTAATCTGATTGCTCGCTTGTAAAGAACAATTCCCGTTACAATAACAAAACAGTCAATGCTTATTTAAGAAACAATTCCATCTCACCAAGGATTTATAGAGAAATTGGCAGCAAGGATTCTCACAGAGAAATTATCCTCTTGCAGAGATACCTATCACCTTGCGTTAGAGAATCTTATAAACATGCTGTGCTCATGAAATATGGTGTTGATGTACGCTTGCATGATAGCATTATGGGTACTAACTGGGATCTGCATAATTTACAATGCATCATAATTGCTTTCTGTTCTGTTTAATAACATAGCTCACAGACACATATATTTACTCCACCCGGTGCTTTGTCTGTGGACTGGTTATGGAGTGCTGGTACAGGTGCAACAAATAGCTGGGTTGGAGTCTCAAAGCTCACATAATCAAACTTTGTTTGATTCATCCAGATTCATTCATTTGGTTTACTTTGGGGTCCATTTGCACATCACTCTGTTCATATATGGTGCATTTACCTGCATTGGAATAACAGGTACTTTACTCCAACAAATAGAGGTAAACATGGTCTTAGGGATTAATAAATTGATGTAGATAAGACTGAGACATGTTACAATATTCCTGGAAGTTCAATGATACATAATATTACTTTCAATTTATTGTATCTATTGCCAAAACTGTTGGGTGGTTCACCACCTAAAAGTCCTGGATGATCACTGTTATTGAAAGTGGAAGCAATGGGCAATCCAAAAATTTTCCAATTGTCACCAAAATAGGAGGCGATGGAAATCTTCTAATGAGAACCTCCAAAATTATATTGCTACTGATCATGAAATATAAATCGTGGGTAGAAACGAAGATGGAGGTCCTGTCAGTTGACTACGACAAAAACTTTGCAACAAAAATTTTCACATCAGTGTTGTTTTATCTGCATGGACTGCATGTAATTGGGATAGAACATGGATCTGAATATACCAAGAAAAATTTAAAGGTACTGCTTTGTTCACTTGTTGCATAAATGGCAAATTCGGCTTACTATTATGTATGACCTTAAAAAAGTAAGTATTAGAGGAAGTTGAACTTTGTAGACCAATTGGCATTAATAAAAGCAAAAATGCCCAAACATACCTTATGCTTTGTACATTTAGAAGTGGGCTTGTGACTTTTACATCTTCATGATCAGCTGTGCACAATGCTCCTTAAATGAAGAGGACATGTTCTAAGATAGCCCATATAACCCATAGTTCATATATAGAAACCTTTTAGGAGTGGACATGGTGGGTGACAACAATACTATGACATTGCAGCTCATGGTTAGTGACAGGAAACTCTGGAGTTACAAAGACACTGGCGGAAATAATGAGAATTTAATATAAATTTTTACATGAAGGTATTAAACAGATGAAATATGTGATATGTCTCACTGCCTAAAAATACCAATATGAAATCAGTTTTAGTTTATATTATATGGATCAAGATCATAATATGAAACTTTTGGTCTCATATTTATTTTATATTAGGACAACATTTGTCTACTAGTATAAAGTTAGCTTTATATATGAAAACAACACCTGAATAGATAATAGGAAAAAATTACTCAAATGTGAGCCATCTGTTTTTTCATTTCATTTCTATTCACCTAAAACCAGCTGTCATTTGGTCAGTAAGTATCTTTCCCACGCTGTATTTTAATATAAAAGTATGCATTTTTATATTTTTTTGTGATTAGAACCATTTGAAAAAATGATGTACTTATTGTAAATTACAGCAGATTCAATAAAGGTTTGTTTAGGTCACATAAAATGTCTTTGATTTTCTTGCCGTTGCGTTTGCAGGTGTGTCGTATGGACCAGAGATGACAAAGTCTTTTTCTTCAACCCAACAATCCAGTTGTCAGTATGGGACAAGCCAATCGATCTGAAGAATCGTGTGGATATCAACAGAATAATTGAGGACCCACCCCATAAACGCAAATTGGAATCTCCTCCAAGTAATTCAACTCTGTGATTACTGCATTCTACTTTATTCTGTATGCATGAAATGTCGTGATGGTATCTCTAACAAAATGAGATATTAATGAATTGGAAGCCTTTCTTTACCATGCAGATGAGTTTTGAATTGATAATGTCTTATTCCTTACATGAGAATATATATCTAGTATTTAAAGAGGAACAATGGTCTTTTTAATGCTTATAAAAATTAACACGTTCATAAAGCAGTAAATCTGACTTTCATAAAAACATTCCCTGGTGGAGAATCCACCACTAAATAATTCTAAATATTTCCATGAAAATCAGGTTAACTGCTTTACAAAACAACCCCTTAGTAATATTACCTGAAAGTTAAGCTATACAAACCTGTTTTTGCATAATATAAAGGTAAATAGGGCAACCATTGGTCTCTTATTACACAGGCTCCACTTATATTCTTTTTGTGAGTAGTTTTGTGAGGATAAAGATACTAGAGATGAGATAAATGGCCTAATGAGTGGATACTATGGGACTATAAACCTCTTCCTGGCTTCAGTTTCTTGGGAAGATTTGTTATTTTTCACCGTGGGGTATGGCATTGCATTACCCTATGCAGCATTGGAACTTCTTGAGTTTTGACCTTGTTATAAAATGTGGGAACCTGAAGAGAGCTGTGGATCTCCATGTCACTCTTTGAGTCCTCAATCTTTATAATAGAACATACTTATTACTATTAAATAAGAAGACCTGCCTTTGTTCCTAGCCATGGAAGATAATACTGCTTCTTCCTTGGACTAACAATAGCTATTGGCACCTTACAGTTTCAGGCAAGATCTACTATACTGATGGTGGACCCTCTTAGTGATTTGCAGGTAACACTGTGATCAGTAAAATATGTATTACAATAAATGTTAGGTATTCTAGCTACAGCTATACAATACTCAGCCTATTTGTTTCACCTATGTTAATAAAATAAACCTCGAACTCTCATCACTTCGAACTCCCAGACCAAAGCTTGCACAAATCATTGTGGATTCTAGGGCTGGTGGATGTCAATCAGGCCAAGTTACAACCAGTTAGTCAAAACTGGCTTATTTCTTGCTCTTTAACAAGGGGAATACACCGGTATCTGATGGGGTTAACAATCATCTTTGTACACTATAACAACAATATTGTGTGCACTGACCATTCACAACTTTCATGCCAGTTTATCCTGACTTTAATTGCATTGCTTGTATCCTCTTAAGCAGCTCATCGGTTTTGGAAGAAAAAAAATTAGAAATATTAAAAAGCTTTTTGTAGTGCTGCAGCAGATCTGATTGAATAGGAAGTTACCTGCCAGCAGTCTAAATCAATTTAACACATGGATCATCTCCAGACTGAACCGAGGCTTTGTATTCTTAAAACTTATGAGTTCATTAGGTATTTTGTATCAGGCCCTAAGATTAGAATTAGTGCTTTCTCTACTGGGATGGAAATACTTGGCTTCCAAAGAGGAACATAAAATTGTCATTAAGGGTGTTCATTTGGGTATTTAAATGTTATGTTCATTTTAGATTAAGGAACTTTTTTTGTGTTGTTGTCTTCCACCAGCTACTAAAAGAGATGGACTTGTCCCAGAAGATCCTAATGATGAACATAGCGCCAAAATTAAGAGAAATAAGTGAGTAGAGATCCTGTGCCAGCAGTACTGTACTTTTCTACCCTTGTAATACTTATTCAGTAAGGCAGCACAAAGTATGGTGATAATACTGAAAAATGCAGTAATTCATAGCAGCCAATCAAGTGTCATTGACTAAAGAAGTATCACTACATTTTACCAATGATTGGCTAAACGTTTGAATATTGTTGGTTGCCTTTTTGTATACTGTATATACTTGAATATAGGCTTAGCAAATATAAACTGAGGTATTTTTACCTGAAAATACAGGTAAATGCTTTGACTCGAGTATAAACCTGGAGTATAGTAATCCATAGCAATGTCAATGAAATTAATGTGAATAAATACATCTGCTGTATGGTATTTTTTAAATCATTTATTTTTTTGAAAATCACATATATAATCCCAATCTGCATATCTTCGATCCCCCTTTTACATGGTAAAGTGGAACTAAAGTTAACATTTAAAAAAAGTTGTGAGCAGGCAGGTCCTTTATTTCAGGTGTTGTTTTTTCTGCATAATATTTAACCTACCTGTCCGATCATGTTCTATGTTGAGGGTGACACCATTTTCTCCCAGTCTGTTTCTGGGTTCCAGGTGTTCATTCATCTTGATTGTCCATGCTAGAATGACAAAGTGTGATTTGTTGCAGATGTGATATTGCCTGTCCTTTCTGCCTTTTGGCAATTGATTTGCTAAAAGTTTCAAAAATAATTTAAAATCAATACTTTTGAGTTGTGATGGGTTATTGTTCTTATCCTAAAAAATCTAAATGATCTGCATTGTTGTTGGCCACCAGTAGATGGAGCTGTGTATTTATTTAAACTGTGTAACAAACTTATGTGTCTGATAACAAGAGTTTGTTGTGTACTTTTCATGAGGCATCGCACATGCACTGATGTAATCTGAGTATAAACCATGATTCTTTTTTGAATGCAATTTTAAGCAGTGAACTAAATCTCGGTTTACATAGTATATAATGAATCAATTTTACTACTCCCTACCCTCTCTTCAAAAGTGAACTGGGGCTAGATTGTAAATCAAACAGTTGAAAACATATTATTATGTGAAGTCTTTTACCTGTCAGGACATTTATCACTCTATTCTGCCAAGTTTCTGATTTTCTTACTGAAATAGAACCCCTAAAAATGATGTATGGTCATATGATCACTGAAAGAAATCCCTGTTAAAATGAAAATAGAGGCTCCAATTTATTTACGGCATGTAACTTGTTGCAAGTCTTTTGTTCAGAAATACTGGAGTGGGAGGGTGAGGTTGACTGCCTGGCAACTGGCATTTGTAGAAGAAAGGACTGCAGTGGTAGCTCCACGTGTCTCTCAGCAAGTGCTTCCTTTAATGAGTTCATAATTATTGAGCAGATAATAACTAAATAGCAAAAGGTTTGCCAGGATTCTGGGTGTTCAACCATCCATTATTTAAAGACTCTTCTACAAATATATTCTTCAATTATCATAATAATTAGACATTTGAAATATTTTTGGGACAGAGGTTCTCCAGAAAATTTACTTTCTAAATACTCACAGAGGCTATTCAGTTATTGAACCCCCATTTAAAAAGAGAAGATTTATTAAAGCTGTCCAAAGCTGGAGAGGATATACGTTCATCAGTAAAGCTGGACAATTCAGCAAAGCTGGAATGGATTTCTTCAAGAACCTTTGCTATTTGCTAGTAAATGTTTTCAATCCTTTACCAGAATATTAACTAATAACTATTAATTATTAACTATTATTAACTATTTTGGAGTTGCTTCACTAAACTGAATATGTATCTATAGCAGAACCTCTTTTGACAATTTGTCTTACTGTTGGATGATTTCAGATGAGGACCCAGAGGTATCACCGCCCTTCACTATTCTATAATAGGCAATAGATCCCAAAAAGTGCCTATGCAAAAGTTATGTAAAGAAAATGGGATTTAGTTCCAAATATAATTTGCATGTTGGTTTGGGGGGAAGGGGTGGATATATGCACTTTAAAGTGGAACTATATCAAAACAATTTGCAAGCAGACAGGTTCTTTATTGCGGAAGAGACAGGCTATACCTCTTCTGCAATAAAACAAACTTACCTGTCCATTCTGAATTATTTAACTAAGGCCACCTATCCTTGCTCCTTGTCAGTGCTAACATTTTCGCTTAGGTCCTTTCCTGGATTGGGAGCTTTAGTCATCCATGATGGCGTAACTCCTGCACATGAGTTAATTTGTTCTTGCCAGCCAGGTATGCTCATTCACAGCTCAGAGTACATTAAATAGAAAACTATAGACAGGCATGTAAGTTTGTTTTTTTACAGAAGAGATATCACCCGTCTCTTCTGCAATAAAAAAACACCTGCTTGCATTTTTCTCCAATAACAAGTAAGATCCACTGGGATGGATTAGCCAACTCTATATAATAAAATGGAAGCAGCTGTATAAAGTTTAAAAGTTTTTGGATGACCGCTACCTGCCACACCCCATCTCCTCGTTCCTTCTTCCGATAGCCCCTATAATGCTCTTTCATAGGTGTACAATATGTAAGAGTTCTTGCAGGAGTACTCTATGTTACTTCATTAAACAGTCACTTCCCTCCATTTTTCTTGTGCTGTCATTTATCATTCAAGCAGAAGCAAGTAATTAATCTCACTTGCATTAAATCAAGCATCTATGTGACACTAATGTTCTAATGGACTTCTTAATTAGATGCTGTGAACAAATAAATGAAGACTTGATTTGTATAGTCTGTAAATGGATGAAACATCTTTGCCCAAAGCCGTGCTGTTGATATCCCTACCAGCTTTCCTTGCATGGAATATCTTTAAAGGGAACCAATCAAGAATGTTCATTTCTAAAACATTAGATTTTATTTTTTGGTCTTTTACAATAGCATTGGTTTTCAGGGTTAGGTGTGTGTACTGTTCTTCAGTTTTATTCTCTCCGTGTCAGAGAAGGTATGTCAAGCTGTAAGGATCCCAAAGTGGCTGATTCATCTCCTCCTTGAGTTTAGGGTCAACATTTGTGTTAAGCTCCCCTCTCTAGAAGCATGTCTCATCTTTACTTTTTTATCTCCATTGCTTTGTTCACTCAACAGGCGAAAATACATGGTACCTGGGGAGAATCCACATCCATATGTAAGCCTTGACTCTCCCTGGCTTCTCCTGCTAATGTCAGACGAACAGAGAGTTGTAGGAGTGAATGAGATGTAATATGTGTGGTAGGATCAAAGTAAACATTTTGATTTTTGTACAGGAAAAGTACAGGTTCACTTTAAAGAGACCCTGTTGCCGAAAATGCAATGACAGTATTTTATCATTCATTACCACAGCTACCTAGCACAGCCACTCTCATTGTAAATGTCAGAGCTTTCTTCTCTTTCTGTACTGTCTACATCCTTTTTCTCACCTCTCTATATAACCAATTATCCATTTATGTAGCTCATTAGGGTGGGGGGGGGAGTAGGAAACAAAAAGGAATACTATGGAGCCATTCCCAACCAGGGTGTCTATAGAGGTGTCTAGGGGTTCCTTGAGCTGTTGTTGATTGACCTTCTGTTGGACGGTACATCCCTAGTTTTGGGTCCAACACCAATTGGCAGAGTAAATGTCATGATGCCAATTATCTTTTTAGATCATGTCTGTGAAGATGGAATTCTCAGCCACCATTTGGTTAACCTAATGACCAGCAATGTAAGTGGTATTCTTCTCCCTGGCCCCAAATATTACTTTTTGTAGGGGTTACCTTGGACCTGATAAATACTTTTTTCTCTGGGATAAAAAGTTTAAAAAACGCTGCTATAGAGTGTCAGTTGTGTGAAGTTTTCAATCTAATAGGGCTGCCTACATCAAATTCAATATGGCAGCCTAGCTTGTAAATATGAATGAGTCTTTTACACGTAAATCACGTTTATTGCACATATAATCATAATCACACATACCATATGGAATGTTTCTTGTTGCAATGAATGGTCTAGTGACAATATGCCTTTAATTATGCAAATCTGGAACTGGCTATTTAGGAACTAAAACGTCTTGTGCGGTTTTGTACTGTACATCAGAAGTCAGATGGCTTATTTGTATTTCCTGGGGAAATCCTTGTATATCAGCAATTGTAAATAATAAAGAAAGAAATAGAATTATTGATTTGCCAATTTTTATGGACATAAATTGTAGTGTAAGGAGCTCTGGTGATGGCGGTATTTGATAAATGGCTCCGTGGTTGAACAATGCTTGTTTCCAGCATCTCGGCTCAGTATATCATAGACTGTATCATTCTTTCATGGCTGCACATCTATGAATAATATATGGAGAGCAAAGCTGGCGTGATTCCTCATTGCTATTCCGAAAAACCGAATGGGGAGCCAGCTCTGGACCTCGAGAGTCCACTAAACCTCTTTATACCACATTTTATGGATTACATTAAAAAGACCGGAGCCTTTCCACATCACAAACCTTCACCAGCAGTTAAAGCTGCACATCGCCTGCAATAGTAAAACTGGTTTAGAGAGCTCACTGATCTAAACTGCATAAAATCACACTTATCTTAAGAACACAGCCTGAGCAGAGGTACTTGTTTGTCTTTATAGAACTGCCAGTAACATTTTTATTTTTGCAATACAATGTAACTGCCATGGCTGCGAAACTCTTGTTGTAGATTAAATTAAAAAAAACCTTTTCAAGGGTAGAACAAACTATTCCTGCACCATAAAACTTTATAACTTGTGTGGGTGTGGCTTACTACCAGGACAAGTCAGACAGCTTCCTTATTCATCAGTGTAGTAAAGAAGCTAACTACCAATTCACCAACCAGGAATCATTCACTTTACCTATGTGCTAATGGTGTTTTTATAAAGTAAATATTGGTATATTAACTTGCCTAGATTGGCCAGCATTTGCACATTATTTTTTCTGCAGATCTGGGAAACCTTTAGTAAGGACAAATGTGCATAGATACCAGATTGGGTGCTGAAAAGAGAACTCCAGCAAACAGTTCAATACATAGATGCAAGGCATACAAGAGAAGTGATTCACTTGCAAAGGATTTGAATTATTTTCTAAATTTCGTTCTATTTTCATTAGATATACTAAAAAAGCCAATCATAAATATTGTATAGATATCCTGTATATTCTATATTATATCTTATATATCCTACATCACATCCTATAGATATCTTATATTTCTTAGATATCTATTTACATTGATACGTAAAATGGGCACTACTTTGGAATTGCAAAGCCAGAATGAAGACATGACTTTTCTCTCGACAGTGAAGGAGGAGAAGTAGACTGATGAGCTCATATTTCTGACATTCTCCTCCGTTGTTCTTCTCCTCCGTTGATCTTCTTTGTTAGCCCATGAACACATCAACACACTTGATTGACTCCATGCTCTTTTCCAGCTTGAACTGGAACTTGAACCATATGGTGAATTACAAGTGGCAAATTTATTTTTTTTGCTTAACCAATATATGTCATGGCATAGGTTCTAAAAGCTGACCTGGGGTCTACAATCATTCATGCATCCTGCTGTGGGTAAAGATTTGTATAAAAAATGGTTACATAGAGACCAACACTCTACCAGTGTTATCATATTGTGCTTGTCTTATTACAGGTCATCTACACTGGTACCCTCATCAATAATATGGTTGCCGCTCGCCACGCTCTTCTCTATTTTAGGTGTACCAATACAGAGAAAAAGAAAATTATATCTTTGCCTTCAGCCACACTGCGCCTTTATGGCTATGCTATCTACTTTTGCGTGGTACTAGTGTTAATAAATCAATGGTGGTAGTGCAGGAAAAATGAATCATATATAATCATATATGAGTTATATATTGGCCATGTCAGCATACCTATTGGAGTGAGCCAAGGTCTAGTATTGGGAAGCCTTAAGGTTATGATTAGTGTTGGTGTCAATTTTCTGCTCTTCAAAACCTTATACAATACGAGTTAGGTGCCATTTTTATCACAAGAGTAGGTCTATTATAACTGGAATGAGCTCACTAACCCTATAGTGCTAACTTAAGCCTATATCACCATAAACCCCACAAAACTCATTTACCCCTTTTCTTTTACTCGATGCATTTGTCCAAAAAGGCAAAATCATGGTGGAAATTTGAAACATTTCCTAATTTTAATCATAGTGAATATGAACATTTGTATCACTCCTCAAAGCCTAAATTGGCCCCCCCTCTCCTGGCTTCTTGAGCCAACACTCTTACCGATAGCCCAACTTCATGTTTGAATTAGTCTTTGCCTTGTATAAAAACCAGCTTGCAGTGCTTACTTTTCCTGAACAAAACAATAATTTTAAAAAATTAATATGTGACCTTAAAGGTTTTATTTATATATATTTATATACCATGCAGCTGTTATTTAAATTAGGCAGGCAGGGATTTGATGCAAACCGATCTGTATAGCTGCAACACTGCTCTTGAACAGAGTCAAGTGCTTCTCGACATACAGTAATCCTCAGCTCTCAAGCAGCCTATGAATGACAAGCAGAACATTTGTCATTTTGACATTTCCAGCTGTGTTCAAGTAAGTATATAATTTAAACCTGTGTGTTATGGGCCCTCTGAGGGTCCATTCCGGTATATGGCGAATTTTTCACTCTGTGCTTCTTCTTTTAAACCGGTGAATAATTTACTTCTATCTATTTGCTGCTCTTTTTATAGCTGGAGTAAAACATTTATAAAGCCATATCAATCCTCAGGTGCATAATAGTTTAATTGCACACATTGTAAGACCATGTATTTTATAACAATCCTTTCATAAGTCAGGGGCAGTATTCTCAAATATGCTTCATAGAAAGGCAATGAACATTATTTGTTTTTTTTGCATTGCCTAAATGGAATTTGCTCTAGAATGGATTGGAGCAGCCAGATAATTATCGCCTACTGATATGGTAGTAGGGTATCTCTATCTATCTATCTATCTATCTATCTATCTATCTATCTATCTATCTATCAATCATACCATAAGACAACCAATTAAAGATCCACCTAAATATAACATTATTCTTTTATCAATATAATAAAATAATAATATTAATATTATTAATATATATTATTAATAATTAATATTAATAATATATAATAAAATATAATTGTTAATATATTTGCAAGTGCATTGTGATGTTTTGCATTAGGTATCTATCTATCTATCTATCCATCTATCATGCGAGTTGCCAGTACCATGTTAGTATATTTGCAAGTGCATTGTGATGTTTTGCATTAGGTGTAACCCGCAATGTGTCTTTGAACTTGCTCAACTAGCCCAGAAAAAGTCCATTTCCCAGTTAAACCACCTACATCTTGCACCTCATAGCCCTCTCCTGTTCTAGATGTTTAAATACTTTGGGTCTGATATATTTAAGCTCTCCTCTCTATCTTGCAAGGATACTCAATCATGGACATAGTCTAAATAATATCAAGTGGATTTCAAAAATCCATTAAAGGTTTGCTGGATCACCCCATGATACTCTAGTTTCTCCAGCCTTGGAGAGCTTTACTAAGTCAGGCCCTTTCAGAACTGGCACAGTTCCTTGATCCCTCCTTTTCCCTCCCTACACAACTCCCTTCTTTATAGCATCTGGGTAAAGGATTGAAGGGAAATAATTTACAATGTCACAACTCTGTGTCTGATGGGGCTGCTGATATCACATCCAAGATGGTGGCACCCAGCATCCGTCATAAGGCTTTTGGATATCTACATAACGGAGGATTTTAAGGGTAGATACCCTGCAATAAACAGGTTAAATGCACATGTAAAAAACTTTTTGGAAATATATGGTCTTGAAAAATGGTATATTTCATTATTTTTCCAGGATTTTCAGATTTATGCTGCTTTTAGGAGCTTTAGTACTATTTTTATGCCAACTTTAGCAAAAGCTTATGAAAGCAAATTGTTAAAAGTAGAAGTTTAAAAATCATTTTTTCTTTGTATCTTTAAAGAACTGAAGATTCAAATATAACTGAGCATGTCAGCATTGAAGAAGGAAATGAGCAGCCTCTGTCGGTTAAAGAAGTCCCATCTTTAGATGAAAGGATGACATGCTTCAGGAACATGCTTCTGGAAAGGGGGGTAAGAGCTAGAGGGACATAATTATTTGACCATACCAAAGTGAGAAATGCTATCGTAAAAATATTAAATCATTTGTTTCTGATTTATTTGAACTCTAGACCTATATAAAATGCACTTAATGCATTCATTTATTTATTATACAAATCCCATTTTTTAAGATCAAAATCCTTACCAGGTAAATTTTTGCTTTCTGTGTACAATTAGTAAAAATTCCCCCCATAGAGATTTTTTTCTAAAACAGAGGAAACTTTTTTTTGTGGGGAGATCTGCGGAGAATTTCCACAATGCATACAGTATATCATAAATGTCCAGTTTTTAGTCAGTTTTTGAGGAGAGGCTCATTACCTAACTGCATGTTTTTAGGATGTTGGAGGAAATTCCATGCTGATAGAGTCCTTGGTGAGATTCAAATTTGGTATCTAAGTGCTACAAAGGCCAGAGTGCTAGCCATTAAATCACAACGTCACCCATACAATGCATTTTTTATCGCCTTTAATTCCAAACTACTGATATATAAGCCAAATTCGAAATAAAGGCCAAACTCATGATATTTTCTGATTTTTTTTTCCTGGGCACCGTTGGCTTGAATCTAGTAATGTTGATAAAGTAATTTGAGGGCTAACTCTGCTCTCCTTTGTATTCTAGCAAATAAATTACCAACTATATTTGGCTCCCTATGTAAATTTTTAACATTTTTATTATTATTAATATTTTACCTATTTACTGCATAACATTTTATTAGTAAAGCTGGGGACCGCTTAACCCAGAACTATACATGGCTCTCCAGTTAGAGTAACCAGCATCTCCATAAAAATAAACAATCCCGTAAACTGATAAAAATAATCAGTTTTGCAAAAATTCTGAAAGTGCTTCGAAAAGCAGACTTTTTACTTTGTTCTGAAATATTTATGTTTCTCTAACAAAGTCATATAAGCAACTCAAAGGGATCCTCAGCAAGGAATGTTTTAATTAGATAGTTTGAACATCATGAAAGTATAGAAAAATAATAGCAGGATGAACTTTGTACATTCTCATTATTAGAATAGGGTGAATAAGAACTCAGATTTTTGTCAATGCTCCACAGGTGTCCGCCTTCTCCACATGGGAAAAAGAGCTGCATAAAATCGTATTTGATCCTCGATATCTCTTACTAAACTCTGAGGAACGGAAACAGGTGTGTTCTCAAATGATTACGCTATCAAATATATGCAGTTTATATATGTATATATATGTTCTTTGCACATTCTGGCCAATATGATATGAAGTAGACCAAACAAATGGTGCCAGATGACTACCCCTTGATCCTTCACTATACAACAGAAAACAAGCTACAGTTCTTGGTACAGAACAGCCAGTAATCGTCGGCAATCGTCCTGAAGCCCAGTTTCCTTCTGCATTTGGGCAGACCTTCAGCTTAATTGCTTTTATTGACAACATGGGGCTCCCAGCCTAGATGAAGACCTGGACCAAGACCAGGTGGCCAAGCAAACACTTTTGGCTCTTCCTAGGTTGGCTTCAGGACATCCAACACCAGGTTTTCCCAAAAGCCCTTTATCAGGGAGAACTCCTACTTTCTTTTTACCTGGAGCTAAATATGAAAAGTAACTCAGTCCAGGCTCTACATTGATTCCATGTATGACCTCCTCATGTAGTTTTTGTTTATCTTATGAAATTGGTTTCATTTATTATTTAAACAGTTCTGATAGTGATACATTTATATCACTTTTAAAAAGCTTTATATCCTCACAGGGGCTTGATTAGCACTTAGTCATCACAGGTTGGCTAACACATGTCCTGTCCCTACCAGGTGCTATAAAGGTTCTATCACTGGTCTGTGACTCTGCATTCCAGTACCATCCCATGGGTATGAAAGGAGCAGGTTACACCAATAGTTGATTTACCAAGTATATAAGTTTCATCATAAAAAGTAAAGGACAAGCCAACCTATTTCATAGATTGCAGTGACTCTCTTCATCAAGGTTACGAAATTCTGCTTTCTGGAAAAAAGAAGTATAACATTTTTCTTATAAAGTCCTTTGATTTAAAAGCAGGCACCAAAACCTGATTTAAATAGTCAATTCCAACATTTATAAATGAAAGACATTTTAAAGCTGTCTACACTTAAAAGAAACCCATTCTAGTTTTCCATTAAGGAATAAGTCTAAAGTGTGGAAATCAAAATCAGAATTTACTTTGCAGAGGTCAGACCAGTACAAGATGGATATTCATTTCATGGTATGTTTCACTTTCAGGTCTTTGAGCAGTTTGTAAAGACACGAATCAAGGAAGAATATAAAGAAAAAAGGAGTAAATTAATGCTTGCCAAAGAAGAATTTAAAAAGCTTCTTGAAGAATCCAAGCTGTCTCCATGGTATTGTAATCAGCACTCAAAGAATATCTAACTTTATTATAGTTCTTGTACTTTCATGCCAATTTTATTTAATATTTTTAACATTATTGCTGGAGAGAGTAGTGGATACAGCGTGGAACAGGTAGAAAAGAATGCAAAAGATAAATGCATTTATATTGTTCTAGTTGAGTTTTTTTTTAATACATATGATAAAAGTATTGTATAGTATTTTTATGTATTATTATATTTTATATAATGTTATATTTGTTATATATTTATCTATATTTTTAGATAAAGATGTAAAAGAGATCATAGAGTGTTATCTGTAAGTAATTTCGGTTTTAAACCCATGTTTCTATGTGTAGTTTGTTATCTGCTACACTGTGGGGCTGTGCATTATTGATTTTAATTACAGTACAAATATTATCTGATCTGCTGATATCTGATATATATATATATATATATATATATATAATCTGCCTATAAATGTTTTCCAAAAAAAACAATCTGGTGGTTTAGTAGAAAAGATTGCCTCCTTAAATGGAACCTTTTTTGGTGGTAATCTATTTTCCAAACCATCAGCTTCCCCCCTCCTTTGGCAACCAATAAATATAGTTCTGGTATAAATGTTTTCCCACCTAATATCATTATATCAATTGCAATTTAAACTTTTTGATTCAATTATAAAAAAAAAAAAGCATTAAGGAATATTTGGAGGTCTTGTCCCTCCCCCAGCATTTGATTGGATGCTGAAGAACTACACTGCACAACGATAAGCTTATCTCTACTTTCTCCTAATTTCAGATGTGCTGGGGATTTCAAGAATACTTTTGATATACCTAAAAAATATAATAAAATGTAATAAATTCATGCCTTTTGCATGCACCTGGCATTCAGTTTTAAAATAACTAAAAATATGGTCACCCTCGCTGCAGCTTTTCCCAGTGTACCTGATAAGTTGGGGTTTTCTGTGAAATATTTATCCATTTTTTTTCCTTCTCAGAACCACCTTTAAGGAATTTGCAGAGAAATATGGAAGAGATCAACGATTCCGTGAGGTGCAGAAAAAGAAAGATCAGGAACATTTTTTCAACCAATTTATAAATTCGCTAAAAAAAAGGGACAAAGAAAACAGACTGCGACTAAGAAAAATGAGATAGAATGGCTGCTATACAACATTGTACATTGCAGACAAAGGGAAGTATTTTCTTTATCATTTATCAGATGGAGAAAATGTCAAATGGACAGTACATTTCTGGTGACCTAACCTGCCTAGTTTATAAAGGGTATCTCTCAAAATAAACAGAAGTGAAATTCTCGAAGAAATAATGTTTCATATTGAAGCTATTTTTTATAAGTCATGGTCAGTGTCTCTCTATTTGCCATTATGATGTAAGTTCTGTATTTAGTTGTTTTGATTATGCAAATTACTGTTATGATGCACAATGTATAAAGTTAAAAGAAAGTGACAATATAAGCTTATTACGTTACAACTTTTTTGTACATTTCAATTCCTATATATTTTATTAATTTATGTTTATTTTTGTAAAGCACATTCCCAGTAAGACACACGTAAACTGTATTTCTTGAAAGGTAAAATGCTCTATTGATGATGATATGTCATTGTCTGAGTGATGAAATGATGATTAATTTTCTTGTGAAAGTGTGACTATGTTAAACTGTCATTAGCACAAAGACGTAGAGACAGCTGTCACTCTGTACTTGCTCTGACGCATAAAACATGTAACTTGTTCATCAAAGTTACTGAGTTATTTTGTAAAGCCATTAAAATGAAAAGTTTTTTTTTATTGTACACCTACAGTATGCATGGGATTTTTCTCATGGACTTTGTATACACAGAATAATTAAACCTTTTTTTTTAACTAATAAATATTTTAACAAAATCATGTCCGGGCTGCAGAGTTTTATGTGTTCTATGATAATTAGATATTTTTCTTCCTCTGTTTATAATCTCAATTTTATCTGCATTTCTACTAATACAGCTACTCATCAATCTCATGCACTGCTTCTCCTCGACAGTTGATTATTTTCCCACTACCCCAAATGCTTCTTCCTCTTCAGCCCAGTACTTCTCTAACTACTGCTACTCCTCTTACTGCCCCTGCAGCACTTCCTGTCACTGCTGTTGCAGTACCTCCTTTTACTTCCTCTGCTGCAACTCCACCCACTGCAGTACCTCTTTATGCTGCCCTTGCTGCAACTCCTCCTATTGCCCCTGTTGTACCTCCTTTCTCTGCCCCAGCTGTACCTCATCTCACAGCCCCTGCAGCACCTCCTGTTACTGCCCTTGTGGTACAGCTATTTACTTCCCCCTTCTGCAACTCATCCCTCTGTCTTTTCTGTACTTCCTCCTACTGCCCCTGCAGTACCTCTTTAAACTGCCCTTGCTGCAACTCCTCTTATTGCCCCTGCTGTACCTCCTTTTCTGCCCCTGCAGTACCTTCCCCTATTGCCCCTGCTATCCCTCATCTCAAGGCCCCTGCAGCACCTCTTGTCACTGCCCTTGCGGTACAGCCTTTTATTTGCCCATCTGCAACTCATCCCACTGTCTGCTCTGTACTGCGTCCTACTGCCCCTGCAGAACCACTTTTCGCTGCTCCTGTTCTACCTCCCCTCATTGCCCCTGCTCTACCTCGTCTCAATGCCCACTTACCCTTCTGCAACTCATCCCCCTGTCTCTTCTGTATTTCTGCTCACTGCCCTTACTGCATCCGACTTGACTTGCTTTACTTTTTATCACTTCCCCCTGCTGTACCTTCTTCCATTACCCATGCTGCACTTCCCACTGCCCCTATTCCCACTTCCTCCCCCTGATGCACCTCCCTATGCAGGTCTTCCTGCTTCTCCTCCCACTGCCTCAACTGCCCCATTGCTTATTCAGAATTGATATGTTGTCTCATTAAATAATTGGAGTATGCAACATGCAATTATTTAGAGTATTATTAGCCCTCTATCAATTCTAGCTACTGCCTGTAACAAGGTAGAAGTATGGTGGAAGGCACTGCTTAAATAAAAGTTGGTACCTATTTTTATTGAATGCGTATAATGGTCCAAAACAGCAACAGGACCAAAGCATGATCACACGACTCGGTTTATCCCAGGGAGTGTTCATTATCATATTATCATTTTCATATAGCTTGGCAGGGAGAAAGCTAGCTCTTTTATATGCATATCCAAAAAAATGTCAGTGTCAGCACTCATTTCCATGATATTTGTAGTTACAATTATACACTAATTTCAACCAATCAGATTGTTACATGACCATTGCTAGCTCATATTAACCAGACTTCCTTATGGACTTGATGCATATAGAATGATTTTATATTTTGTATACAGCTGCTTTCTCTCCAATTGCCCATCAGGGCATAACAACTACAACTTTCTTTTATTCAGATCACTCCCACCCTAACAGGTGTGGGAAGGAGGGCACGAAATGATCATAGATTGGCATATTTACACAAAACCACAATACATATATTCCATATTTATTGTTTTTGTATTTGCCATGCAGTAATGGTAGCACCAGAAAGCCTAACCATTCCTGCTACTCTGCCTGAAACCCCAGTACAGCTCACGATCACCTCAACAAAAAAGAAGGTACTTAGAAAATCTAGAACATATTTTATGTTGAATTTTGCATGAAAATAATAAAAGTTAAAGTCTACAAGGTTTAAATGTTCACAGGTTGCCCTGTGCTACAAAATACGTTCTTATCTTATCACAAAATTTATATAAAATGCCACATTTCCTTAGAGCCTAGATAGAGGGAACCCTGCAGAATTTATCTTGTAGACACAACAGACACACCACTAACCTAGGAGATAACAGGTAAATAAATGACTAGTGTTTTTCCTCTGTGTTTGAATGACCGATAAAAATTATATTTTTGTCTATTTTAATAATGGCATGGCAAAAAATTGACAGTCCATTGAAAGCAGCCAGTGAAATACAATTGTCAAAATGTAAACTTCTGGAGCTATATCATGCCTCCGATACAAGTAAAGGGATCCGACCTCCTGCAGGCCCTTTTTGTTGGTACAATAGGGATGAGTGGAGTGAAGTTGATTGGAGCTGAAACAATACTGCTTTAGGAGCCCCTTTTTAAATGATTTGATGCTCACAGATTTAATACCACATGCTGCTACAGGTAAATATAAATTCTGGATTCTAATTTGTGCGGCACCAGGGTATTTTTAAGATACAAGGTTATTAAGAGGCACCCGTGCTTATTCAGACATTATTCCTTCAGTCTGCACAGTACACATTATTTATAATTTATCCTCTCTCAGAAGGCTAGTCACTTCGTCTCAGCACTTGGTTGCCCCCCGTAAGTGAGCAAAGGATGGCATCTAAAGGGAAATGACTCACAAAAGACCAAGTACCCATTGAGGTAAGACTGGACCAAGACCAGGCAATAGTAACACCAATGCCAAATTACAGAGGGCGGGTCAAGGGGCAGACCCAAAAACATGGGTGTCAGACATGTAAAGTAAAGCTGGGTAAACACTTGCAATTATTGTCGTTGGAAAGGATCTTTCACGATCCTTTCCATTGACTAAGGACTGCACGATGCATGAACCAGTGCTGTACATACAGCACTGTTCTGCTCTATAGAGAGGTAGGGGGAGAACGACCGAGCGGCACCCTGCTGCGCTCTCTTCTCCTTCATTTTCATTACGATCGTTCATGGATCCATCGGACAATGGACAACGGGCACTGTACACACACCAGATTCTCGTCCAATATCGTCCCTGAGCCGATTATCAGAAGCATCGCAAGTGTGTATGTAGCCAAACCACAGGTTAGGGACATGTGCAATTCCAGGGACAGAACCAAATGTCATACACAGATGTCAGTCAGCAAGGTCAAGTATTAGAAGATTAGGAAAGTTCAAAGTCCAGAGGTTGGGCAAGGGACTTACCAGGTGGCAGGCAATGAAATGTCAGACAGAAGGGGGTTACCAACAGAAAATCATACACTTGCCAATTGTAGAACAAAAGTCCATTATGGCCAATCAGGGGTTAGAGGGAAGGCCCAAAATCATGTTGGGAAACTACTTATTGAGTGCAGGATTATAAGGGGGCAGATCCCCTAGCCTGCATGTGTGTCCGCCATATCTGATAGGTAACAGGGCATGGCCACAGACCATTGTGAGTGGATGTACTGGCAGAACAATGAGGAATTCTAACAGAACCAGAAGACCAAGCCTTTAATGAATAGGTACTGGCCTTGGTTCCACTGCATGACAGTATGGGAGCAGCCAGATACAGGTAAGTGATGACAGTTACTACACGATCAGTCCTGAGGGAAAATTCTCCAACTGGAAAAGTCCAAGTTGTCTTTACTCCCATTTTTATTATTACAGAATGAATACAAGATTTATTCTCTAGACAATATTTGTTAAGTTTTTAATATTTCTTTATGACCCCATGGTCGAGATTGTCCTTTACTATCTGTCCCTGTTAAACCTGAAATGAACACAACAGTTGTTACCTACAGGAAAGCAAAAACAGCATTTATCTTATAGAAAAAAGAAATATATGTCATTAGTTTTATCCTTATTATTGCAAAATGTGTAGTTTGCCCATATCAGAAAGTTGCTAAAATATGAAATCCATTTGTTAACCAAATTATATATATATTTGTCTGTTTTGTTATATATATGTTATATTAAATATATATATATATATATATATATATATATATATATCTCAAATTAGATTTTGCTTTTCTTTTCAACCTTTCTTTTCATCTTCTCTCTCTTTGCCGTGTCTTTCAGTTACTGTTCTTACTCTTACTTTTATATCTTTATCTGTTGTGTTGATTTAGCCATAGAATAGAGAATAATAATGGCCTTTAGATTTCTCAGATTCCTCTGCTTCTCTATGGCTTTGTGTGTTGCACTGTGAACGGTTTTCGTTTACAAAGAGGTTACGTTGATTGCAGTGGTTAACTTGTTCTGCACACATAGACCAATTCTCTACAAATGGTATCTCTGTAGGTGCCAATTATGCACTCACTAGTCGCTGCTGCCAGGTGCAGAATGGGATCAGCCTATTCCCTGCAAATGTAGACAGACAAATGTGCAGAGCACACAATGTTTTTGCTGTTCAATTTCAACAGTTTTTTTTTTAAAAAAAGCAAATCATGGCTCCTGTTCAACCATTAAACCCCCAAACACCCAATTGTATTGAAAACTAACAACAAGTCCTCTACTGATGCTTTCTACTTTCCGTTTGGGTCTAATCATAGGGAATGCATCTCTAATCATAGGGAGTGATCTGTAAATATTTTACAAACCTGAATTCTGCAATCCCCAAACCTGCCTGCCTGCAATTCACCAACTGTTCACAATGCACAAAACCTTAGAAAAGTTTGGCATGCTGGGGACCAATATATTTTTCTTTACTCATATAACTCTATACATTTATTATAAAATAAGCAAACAGATACATGAGCACATGGAATTCATCCTTTCTCGGATGTAACAGTGAATTTTATGAAAGCAATGTTTGTTATTCAGGGAGCTGGTTGGAGGATGTCTGAGTGTGTTTCAGTTTCAGTATGTTGTGCCCTGCAGTAGCTTCATGCTTGATACATTTTTTTCTTAGTAAACATCAATCCACCGTGTACTTTCCCATGGGTATAAGTGTGCTTGTTCTATCGTAACTCAGATTCTTGTCAGAAATGGGCTCACATAACGACATCTGCACAGCCAATGTGCTGTAGTTTGTTTCACTTAGTGGTTTGAGTGCTTCTAAGGATAAGAAATTCCTCAGCAAAGAGGACCTCTTGAACTTGTTTGCAATATATAACAAGAACATGTTGCTCAGTTGCATACATTGGCAAATATATGAGGAAGCTAAGGAGCAGCGTTAGTCATTGGGGTTGTCTATACTTGAACCTGGACAGTGATACATAGATTGAAGTTTTAAGCTATTTATTAGAAATTGTTGGGGTTCTCCTTTATCTTAATAAGTTAATCAGAAAAAGAGTGCCAGCCTTAGGATATATGCAATACAATTTAGGGAAAACAGAAAAGGAGGAGCTTTTTGGCATGTGAACAGATTTTTATTCAGTATCCAGTAAAATCAATATATAGGTAATAATTGGTAACCTAAATGGTATAGTACTATACATATTTACTACTGCACCATATAAAGATTTCAGCAAAACATATCAAAAAAATGATGTCCACTAAATAATAATTGCAGCCATCTAAGGCACTGACGCGTTTCGCGACAATGGGCTTCTTGAGGTGTAAGTAGCAAAAGGCGACATGAAATATCTGGACAATAACAGTTGAAGGGAAGTATATTGGGAGTATTCAGATTTTATAAAAATCCTGAGGAACAGAGTAACTGGTCTCTAGGAATATTAAGAAGTACAAGAAGACAGGTAGCTGGTATGACACACGCTATTGCTAGAGGGAGGTGATTCTTGGCTAAACTCCCGTCAGTGGCTTCAGCTTCAATGTGTTGCTGTTCCTTGTCTAGGCAAGAAGTAAAACATTAAAACAGTTTTACAAGTGTTTTCAACTTATTTCTGGAGTTTGTTTCCTATACAAAAATAGCTCTTTAATGTGTTAGAAACACGTGAAAACTTCTGCAAATACCTGCACAAGAGTTCTTGCTTGAAATCGCACCTAGAAGTGGGCAGTAGGTGGTAAGGGCCCCAGGAGCCGTAAATACAAGTCTGAACCTAGTCAGAAAGTATTAAGGGCAAAACAACAATCAGCTTACATATTTAGTTTTCCTCTCTCTTTAACATTGAAAGATTTCATTTCTACATTCAAACATAAAATATATTCATGAACTGTAAACTGTTTACTGAATTATGTTGGATGAAATGGGGAAGGCGAAAAACAAACCTAGACCCAAGCACAGAAATGTTATTTTTTGCACATTGTATTGGAATTTTTGCTGTATTGGTTTTCTTTTTTAAGGCTTCAAGTAATTTTTTCTGCAAGCACAGAAAAATAAATGATTTTGTTCTCGGAACTCCAGTGTCATGTCATTCAACTAAGTAAATTATGTATCAAAGTGTTTTCAGTTTTCCCAGCCACCATCTGTGGTCAGTAATGTCCCTTCTGCAATCAAACACACTGGTAGGATGCTGGGAAGATGGTTAAAGATCTAAACTAGGAAAAGGAGAAGAAAGAGTATGATGGTGCCCATGACAGAAGAGGGACAGGTGAGTGTATTTAAAAACAGGCAAGTATGTTTTTTTTTTATTGCTGAAAGGACATTACCTATCTCTTCTGTAAGGATCTACATAATTGCAGTTTTTTATTTTTAGAATTTAATTCCGCTTTAAGACTTTTAGATCCATAAAAACTATCTTTTTTATTTTGTAAGTCTTTGCTTTAAAATCACACCATGCAGACTTTAAAAAACAATTCACCTAGTACAGTAAATTACTTTCTAAGTAGATTTTGTAGACTTTTAATGCGCCATTTAGAATAACTTATGGATTAATGCATTTGTACTTGATAGCAAGATCTGCACATTATTACAAAACAATTTGTCTGTTCTGCGGTATAAAACACTCAGGGGACTCCAAAGTGAACAAGTGAAAGCTGAAGAGGGAGAAAAGGAAACATTTTGAAATAGTTTGGTTTAATGCTCATTACTGATCAGATCAGAGGGACTATGAAACACCTCTGTTTGTTTTAATAAACTGGAATTAATTACAAAACTGCATTTATTTCTGAGGTCTAACTTGCAGTGCTAGCATTTGTTTTAACTGTATAAAAATCAACTTGAAAACAGCTGTTGAAAATCAAGTGGCAGTAAATTGAGCCACAATTTTCCAAACCGCTAAAGTACAGGATACTAATCGGCTGCATTTTTTAAAAGCTACAATACAGTATAAAGAAAATAGAGATTAGATTTATACAGGGAAGTGACTACTTAGTTCATTTTTTAGACCCGTTATTACCATACTAGTTCAGTCCATCCCTCTTGTCTGTATTCTGATTTTCCTGAACGATACCTGTGCTGGAACAAAATCATTGCTGGTGATCTTGGATCAAACCTGTTAGGGATGCTGGACCTCCCTACATACTGCTACGCACAACTAAACTTTCTTTTTAAATCAGTTAAATGCATTCCAGATGCATCAAAAAAAGCTCCTAAAGTCTTACTAATAGTAAAGATTTACTCTTGGTTTTCTTTAGAAAGCAGCCACACCCTGAGCAAAACAGACCAGAAAGCCTTTCCTGTACCGGCATACTGCAGAGACCCCGCTCTCTTTTTGATGCGGTGGTCTCTCAGCTGAGATTTGGCATGGGGAATAGGTCTCAGGCACTTTCATGCACCCTTTAATGATGAGTTCTAAAAATACCGCTACTAGTGGTGGAGAATTGCAGCCAGAGCTCTGAAATTGCTTTTTAATGGATCTTCTAGTACCTACCTATACTTTATTGGGACACCATTTAAGAAGGAAAAGTGCTAATAATGGGAATCATCCTTTCTTCTTTGCAAGACCTCTTCTCCTAAGAATATCCATATGGGGACTAAGTGTTCTGGATAGCCCTGAAGATGGTGAGGCGAAACATGCTGGGATACAGGACATTTATTACTGTATAACATAAAGAAAACATATTGTCTAGTTTGGAAGTCCAACTCCCATGATATGTCTAATGGTTCATATCTACAATCTAAAGCAACATTACAAACAATTTTTGAGCCCAAAAAAACTTTTCCTCTCTCACTCTTACATGTTCACTTATATTATATATATAGGTGTTGGCAACCTAAATAAGTCTAGAGATAAAGGGAGGCTCCTAATTACTTTTACACTAAAGGAAAATAACTAAGACCTATTGTTGGTGACAGTGATAAAAAGGGCCCACATCCCTGATATGCAATATAAGAAACCCAGTCTTTGGTGTTAGTGTTTGTTGGAAGACAAAAATTCCCCTTCTCGATGATGTAATAGAATACATATTGGTGAAGAGTGAGTTATTTGTGTTGGATTGTAAAGACCGAACTGACACATTAAGTCAGGACACCGTTCCCCCCCACCACACACTACTCTTTATTCTTTTTCTTTCCTTTTTTCTTCTTTTCCTTCTGCAAAAATAAAAAAACTGCGATACTAGGGTTTCTCATTATATTAATATTTCATCATTGCATTATCTTAATGTGTATTTGTCTTGTGTATTCTCAGGACATTGTTTTAATATTGGTTTTTCATGCATTGTATAACATGCCATTTTATTGTTATGTAAACCTTGGAATATCTCAATAAAAATAAAAATAAAAATAAAAATAAGGACCGAACTGTTGGCTTCATTGGGATTGAATAAGCCCCACCATTGGCGTCATTGTGATTTGCCCATTTTGTTGGTGTCAATAGGAGTAAAACCCGTTGTTGGTGGCAGGCAGAGCAAAATAAGCCACTTTGTTGTCATCATACCATGTCAGAATTCTACGAGCAAGCGGGTTTTGCCACACTCCTTTTCTTTTCCCCCTTCTTATCTTATCCCCACTTTGTCACTATACTCCTGTCATATTTCCCTATTTAACTCTTCAAACTTTTCATTTTTTAATCTGCCTCTACCTGTTGCTACACAACCACCAATTTATCATTTTGTTCTATACACTTTGTTCTAATGTTAATTTGCTCTAATAACATTGTGGGACACATAACATATATGCAGCATGTATCCCAAGTAATTTATAACATTATAACTTTACTTTATTTTTGTATTTAAATGTAGCCTTGGAGTTTTCTTTATGCTAAGGTATACTAATTGTAATGTAGTGCTAAATTTTCCTGAATCAGAAACACAAATTATCAAAACAAAGTGTTAGCTGGTGTCAGTAGGGTAAGATTTCTTGGTGGGAATCTTCCAGGTCCATGTGTTTTAATAGCGGTGGTTGATTACAATCAGGGAATGTTTGTTGGAAAGTCAGAATCCCTATTTTATAAATAATTTTGGTGTCTATGGGAGGGCAATAAGCCCCATTGTCATTGCCTTTGGCAAGAAAGTTCTTTCATTGGTGCCAGTTAGTTTAAAATAAGCATCATATCTTTGGTGGTGGTGAACCGAAATAAGTTTCATGATTGGTGTCATTGGGATATAAATGAGTTCCATTTTGAATTTTGGAAACTTAATTTTTGGGGGAGTAAAAGACCCATAGCTAGTAGCAGTGGGAGCAGAATCAGTCATTTATGCTTGGTTTCATTGAGATAAAATAATCCCTGACATTGGTGTAATGGGATAAAGTAAGCTCCATTCCATTAGTGTCAATAGTAAGAAAATAATCCTTATTGTTTTGGTGTAAGTGGGATACAAAAGTTCCATATTTGTTCTGTCAGTGGGTGGAATGAAGCCTGATATTGGCTGTTGTTGACAGTGAGATAAAATAGGCCCTATCATTAGTGTCAGTTAGAAGAAATTCTTCCAATCATTGCTGTCAATTGGGAGTAAAAATAAATCCTGTAAATACTCTCAGTGGAATAAAATACATCAAGCCATTGGTTTAGGCAAATAAGTTCTAGAAATAAAATGTTGGCATCATTGAGATAAACTAAGCCCTGTTATGGTTGTTCATGGCATCAAAAAGCCCCACATGGTTGGTATCAGTAAGAGGATGCCTAGCCCCAAATCATTGGTGTGAAAGGATAAAAAAAAGTTCTTTCCCACTCCACATGCCTACATTGCTTTTTTTCCACTGCAAAACAATGCAACCTGCTTAACTTAGTGCTCACACACTGTGAATAGGGAATGGCTCTCGGGATATGTAGTTCTGCAGGCATGCCTCTTTGAGTTGAAACTGACCTCCCAGTAGCTGTCCCTACAAAAATGTTGCTGGTCTTATGATGATGTCACATAAAGTAGTAAAAGCTATTTATTAATACAGTAAGAAGGTAAAGAAAAAAGAAATAAAGAACAGTTTTGGGACGTGAACTTAAGGGGAGGCTTGGGGGAAAATGTTGGTAATGTCTGGACATACACACCAAATATAATCCCTATACCACAAATTATAACAAGCATATTACAGAGTTCAAACTACCATCACTTCCTTGGAATTGATTTGTAAAAATATTTTTGGATTCCATTGCTTATGTGACCATGTTGGTGCCCTATTGCAGAAGGAACAGGTGATGTCATTTCTGCAATAAAATAACTAACTTTACCTGCCTGATCCACAGTTTCCTAAATACATTTACCTGTTTCTGTCCTTTCATAGGTGCTGCCATCTTTTTCTGCTCCTCTTCTGGGTTGCCTATTTTTGGTCGACTTAATTGGCTGGGCTGGATTGATGTAACTCCTGTGCAAGTTCATTCAGTTCTGGCAGCCCAAGGGGATAGCAGGATACCCAGCATATCCTGGCATCCTGCAAATAGTCGAGAAGCTCACCAGGTCGCAAAATTTTGCCAAAATCTTCTGACCTTGGCCACGAACTTCCGATGGGTATGCAAAATCGGTTTGCCAAAATTTTCTGGGCCCATCAGAAGTTTTAAGGAAATCATTACTTGTGGATTCCCAGAGCTGTATTCATTCATGTAGCCCAGGGAATCCTCCTGTGTGCAATCCCCGGGCACTAGAGGTTAATTAACCTCTAGTGCCCAAGGATCGCAGTGGATTCCCAGGGCTGCATTTATTCATGCAGCCCTGGGAATCTACCTGTGTGCCCAGGGATCACACACAGGAGGATTCCCAGTGCTGCATGAATGAATGCCGCCCTGGGAATCCTCCTGTCAGTGTCCGATCCCTGGCACTAGAGGTTAAACGGGGACAAGTCTCCCCATTCAAAACCTCTAGTTTTTTTGGTTGAGGAAAGGAAAATCTTGATGGCGCTTGAGCGTCATCAGGATTTTACGGGGATCACACACTGGGCTGATAAATGAATGCAGCCATGGCTGCATTCATTGATCAGCACAAACTTTTTTTTAAGGAAAGTTCGATCTCATTCGGTGAATTTACACCGCCCATTCTCGCTTACAATTTCGGTAAGCGAGAGCGGCCAAATTTACCGCAAGGTCAAGTTTAAAAAACCTACCAAGAACCACATATAGGGAATGGATAGGGAGCGGTTCAATGCAGTGCACTGTAAAATGTTAAACCTCTGTGTCTTTAAGAACCAGTGCAGAAGTTAAAGCTATTTAGCGGTTGGCAATGTGCCATCAGGAGCCACACAGGAAACATGGTTCCCATCACTAGTTACGAGAAGTCCTAAGTCCACTGGTTTGCAAGCAGCATATCACCAAAGTGTTAAAGTGTGGTATATTTTTATTCATTTCACAGAGGAAATCACATGATCACTCATTACTGCTAATGTGTTTTTGTTATTAGTTGCTATACCCTTATAAACACCTCTACTATAGGAAAATTGCATAAATAGCCATTGAGCTATAACGTGGTAATAGAACATATTTTTCTTTTCAGTAATCAAACATGATTGGGTCAAGGCATAGAATGATCCACCATCAAAAAGTAAAACAACATGGCATATTCTATACCATCTGAAGAGACTTTTATGCAAATAGTCTATATAAATAATGTATAGCCCAAGCCTTTTATATAATATAGATGTATTACATAGCAGAGGTCTCCCAGCATAATGCCTTCATGTCAAGGTTCTTTGATGTATAATATCAGGCTTGCATTCTATTGCTTTATATTCGAGTAGATGGCAGACTCTAAATTCAGCTCAGCCATATGTTTGAATGCTGTAGGATTTATGTAACATGACAAGCAAATAACACTTTATACCGTGCATAGGCTTTCGCCTCTAAAAACAAGAAAAACATTGTGTGCTTGGCCTTGACATTCTGCGTCACCAAAGATTTGAGAAATTCTTTTAACATCCATCTTTTTTTTTATTTGGTTCCAGTACTGCTTGCATTGTATACCAGAAACTAAAAACATGCTTCCAGCAATATCTGATTTATTAAAGGAACTGTGCTCAGCTACAATAAATGAGAATATGAAATTCTGAAGTCAAAACAATGTTTTACCGATATAGTACGTTACATGTAGCAATTATAAAACGTCTGGGCTATGGGCAAATCGTACTTTCATAAATGCATAAAACTGAAACATCCAAAGTCATTAGATTTTTATCATGCATCGTGCATTTAGGTGTACATTTTATTGTGAAAGTGAGAAAACCCATTTCCAGTTTTGGCTATAAAGGTTTTTGTGTGTTCTTCAAGAGACACCACATATATTTTTGTTCAATTCATATATATTGGTTGGCATTCCAATGCCCCTAATACATTTATGCTGGGTACTTTTTAGTGTTAGCTGTCAGGAAATTTGAAAGTAATCATGTTGGGCACATGTGTGTATGTGATATTGTTTGTTGCCTGGGACTTAAAGTACAAAGTAAGTAAGGTACACATGCATTAACAGACATACATGCCCAGCACTGGGACTAAAGCCAGGAGGCTTATTTAAAGCTTGGCAGTGTCTGGAGAAGTTAATGAGTAGTCATAAGCTTTCAGTGTTACCTGATCTGAGCCTATGATATACCGTGTATGACCTCTCATGGAACACGTCCTTTAGTTGCTGAGTTTGGCTTGTACTCTAATATCTCCTTGCACTCATAGGTTCGACAAAGGTTGGCCAATTGTCATCTCAGACTAAAAAAAATTGATCTGGGAAAAGGCTACTGTATGAAAGGATAGGGACATTTAAAAAAATTGTGAACAGACAGGACTTTTGCCTGTCTCTTTTGCTTTAAGCATTCCAACCTGCCTGATCGCTGTCTCGTTTGTCAAAATTTGCGTGCAATTTATGTGCATACCCAGCTCAGCATTGGTTGCCAAATACCTGGCATGTCCTGGTTTGCTCTGTGAGTGCTAGGATTGAATGAACTCCCTGTGCAGGAAACATATTGGGCCTGATTTATTAAAGCTTTCCAAGGCTGGAGAGGATAGACTTTCATCAGTAAAGCTGGGCGATCCAGCAAACCTGGAATGGATCTGGTCCAGCGTTCAAAACATTTGCTAGCAAATTACTTCCATTCCAGAAAGAAATCCTTTCCACATTTCCAGGAAGAAATCCATTCCAGATTTGCTCGATCTCCCAGCTTCACTAATGAAAGTGTATTCTCTCCAGGTTTGAAGAGCTTTATAAATCAAACCCATTATCCCAGCCCAGCCAATCAACATGGCTGAAGATCAGAACTAGGAACAGAAAAAAGGAAAAAGATAGCGGTGCCTGCAACTGACTGAGGACAGGTTGACTATACACAGGGTTTGGTTCTGCTTTTAGGATCAAGACAGTTTGGCTGAATTCTGCCATTGTGGTGAAATACATTATCAATGGGAAAAGTGAAATTAATGTTTAACTAAACCCAAAAACAAAAAAGCAATATATTAAAGCTTATCAGTGCCTAGATGTGGTGGTTGCAGTAGCTTTTTTTTTTAGGCTAAAAATGTATCTGCAAGTGGAGACAATACCTGTTAATTGTGTAATTTTGTATTTAAAAAGCAGTATTGTAGTTGTTTGCAGTACAAATGACTGTCCTCATAGTCTTGTAGTTGTCATCTGGCCACTGGTGTGAACCCTTTAGGTCCATTGTGACTCACTGTTGAAGAATTACCCATTATTTTGATTTTTAAACACATCCTTCTTAATGTACTTTGCTGGAAGGACCAACGCTGCTGCCCCTTTCCACAAACTTATCAACTACAGTCCTTCCAGTGACACCGCACACTTCAACACAACACCAGATGGATAAGAACGCCACTCACCACCACCAGGAAAATAGAGAGAAAGGCAAATGGGTTCAGTCTACAACATCAAAGATGGCCATAGATCACTTTTCCCCATCTTCTCATGGTAAGTTTATCTCTTTAGATTAGCAGATGGAACAACAATAAAATTATTTCTGCTTTAATTATTAAAAAGTAAAAAAAAATTCTTACATAAGCTCAAAGCGCAACCCCAGCCAAATCAGATAAAAGTGAAAAACCTGTTTAAGAATAAAAAAACAACTTTTGTTGAATTGATTTAAATCCAGAAGTCGTACCTAGTGTCGTACTGATGTTTTGGGACAAGATGTCTGATGGCCAGCATCATTCAACTCACTTCCCAGATCATCCCAGAGAGTGGACAGTGAAAGTAGAAGCAGTAATACACATATTTGACTCCTTCACACTCCAGCTCTGCTATAACTGATCAAATTCAGTCACTTGTACTGCTTGCACTTTAGATAAAACATTTATTAATATATTAATGATTACAGAGCCGCATTAATTTGTATCTTTTATGTCTGCCCAGAGTTTTACTTTCAAATCTGTGTTTCTTCAGCCATGTAAATACTTAACTGGAGTCTCTTAAAGTTGTGAAAGTCTCATTACATCCCCAGACTGTAGTGAACACAACTGAAGGATAATGAGGAAGTTAGTGATGGAAAAGCAAAAATGTCCAGCGTGCCCTTGAGGAAACGAGTCTCTTGTGGGCCTGGTTTTCGGAAGCCTGCTAGCAGGAAAGAAATGATGTGTATTAGGAAAGACACAAGAGAGCGCTTTATACAGAAACTGACTGTGTTTCATTCTGCACTAATAGTTACATATTGCAGGCAAAGCATGATGTACGCGCTCCATATACAACAACCTTGGCCATGGAACAACAAAGTCTTGGGGCAAAGCAAAAATGTTGTGTCACTTTTAGTTATCAGACACCATACACTCGGCATAATGAGTTGTCAGCCTGATAAATTAAATATGTCCTCAGATGAACAAGAAAACGCTTTCAGTGTTGGCTTTATGATTATGTTGGGCGATCGCAATCTTAAATTTTAGGATCGGCATGGAATATTACCGGTTTTAGTGTTTTCTTGTCTTTTGCTCCCACATTATGAATCCAGCAGACAGATCTTTTAAAATATTCAAGGCTGCAGCTTGTACATGTAGGACTGTAATGAGATTAAACATTTTCCATTTCTCCAAGTATTGTTAAGTCTTATGGAGGTGCTAGAGAAATATTGTGCTGAGCGCAGCATAGGAACACGGGGGAGCCTAAAAAATAATGATGTGGAAAGCTTGGGGAACTGCAAAAAAATAAAATAAAAAAGTAATAATATGCTTTATAAAAGGCAAGGGGACAGTGTGAATGTTTTCTATAAATCAACCAATCAGATAGTTCTGCTCTTTTATAACCTCTAATAGAAGGATAACAGCTGAAATACATGACGAGCCCAAAAAGCATTGAGTTTGGTGGAGAAGATGTGGAGAGATGGAAATTGGCTAATCACAGTTTTATGCTAAAATTTTCTGAGAGAATATTGTCCCTTTTCTATTCAGGGCAAAGCAAATGGCTTTCTTGCATGCTAAGCTCATCTACTGTTATGTTCCATGCTGGGAGCCAACGATTTTACCCTTATTCCCAAGTATGGAGGAGAATGTGACTTTCTGCTGATCAGCAATATCACATGGAAGGTCCAAAGCACTCTGTAAGCAATGAATTTAGTTTGCCTTAGGGGTACATTTATAAAAAGTCAATCAGGTAGATGGCCAAAAAAAGCCTTTTAGACCGCTTTCCGTGTCTTGTAGTTAAAAACCACATAGTTAGCCTCTTCCAGGCACTTAACAAACTGCTTCTATGCCTCCAGGAGTGTCAAACTGCAAAGCGGTGTTTCATGCATTGCTCTTGATTTTGGGATGATAATGTGGTTCTAAAGCATCTACACAGATAGAAGCAATTTGTTTCTTACAAGATCCACGCCGCAGTCTCATTGCAACTGCTATGCAAACTTGAGTTTGGGGTGGGGTGGTGTGGTTCTTCTTGCAGAGGAGAAAATGCAACCAGATGGCCAAAAGAAACAAGTCAATTTGCAACCCAATCACAGCCATTTTGGTAGCGGTAGAGTTTTTGGTAAAAAAAATCTTTCCTATAATTCTTACCCACCCAACATTTACGATATTAGTACAGCACCAGGTATTTACCCAAAAATATAAATGTCAAAGTCTGCTAAAAGAAAAGCAGAATATTTGCTTGCATTTCACTTGCGTTTAATATTTGGCATTTGCATAGTGAAGCCAACATATCATTTTTGGGTAGTCATTTATTTTTCTATATAAATACACACATACTTTTTTTTTTTTTGTAAAATTTTCCCATTATGGGGGGAACTTAATCTGGTCATTGGAGAGTTGATTCAGACCCCCCATATAGCTTTGCAGCAATAATGATCTATTGTTGGTTACAATCAGCCATGGGTGTGATCTGCTGCTGGCGAGCAAGGCAGGTAATGGTTGCAAAACTAAACCCACAATTACTCACCTATCCTCATTCCCCTGCAGGGTGCCACCATCTTCCTTCTTTTATTCTCAAGATGATCTTTGGTCATCTTGATTGGTCATGCATCTTGATGACCTAACTCCCTGGCAGGGGCGCGGAAGTTCATTCATGCTAGGCACCGGCAAGGGAATAACTGTGTTTCAGCTGGGTGGCATTCAGGCAGGTTATTGCACAAGGGACACTTGTCCTTTTCTGCAATACCCACCTGCCTGAATCGCCCATAAAGTATAATATAAAGTTCCATTTTAAGCTGTACCTGAGCCTCGATGCTAGGGAGAAGTGCCATGATGTCCTTTGTCAAATGACTCCTTGTCAAACATTTTTTCTTTTTCACTTTTTCTTTCTTCTTCTCTTACTTTATCCACCCCACTCTCACTTTCTCAATTCCCACTTTCTTTCCTCCTTTTCTCTTCCATTTATTATCCATAAAACCCAACAAATTATTGATCCGATTTTTTAAAATACCTTTTCTTTTTTCCCAAACCTTCCTCTCTCTTAAAACCTCCAACCCTTATAAAATCATGTGCTATTATTGTACAGTTCCTCTTATCATTATATACTTATAGTTAAATCATTATATTGCTTCATTGTTTGATTTACCATCACATCTTTAAATGATGTTTGTTTCCTCTCTACATGATATTTTTATTACTTTTTAAAAATTATTAAAAACATATTGAAACAACAAATATACACGCAAAAATATTTTTCATCAATTTGCTATAAAGGTTCCTATGGAACAAACTTTTTCTCGAATAGAAGCCCAGGAGCTGATTGTTTCGACAGTCGGGATTCAGGCTGGATGCCAGGCTTAGCTCCATTGCACCAGGACAAACATCCATTGCCCCTGTGAGATTTAAAAAAAAAAGTGGCAATTATTATTAATAATAATAATAATAATAATAATAATAATAATAAAAATAATACATTTGTTTATTTGCCAATACCAGTATCACATGCACCAGTCCCTTGCCCACAAAGAAACAAACAATTAGGGGACATGTACCTAATGGGAGTTGCATTTTGGCCGCCCCAATTCCATTACAGATCCTGATAGTGAGGTAGGGGGCAATAAATCAAACTACTGAGAGCAAAAGGGGATCGGGTATCCAACCCTGCCAACAGTGTTCGATGCTCAAGATTCTTTTACAAGTTCTTTAATAGAGCCAAGACAGAGGTGGGCCAGGTACGTTATTTATATCTATTCCAATGGTAATATATTGTAAAGTGGAAAATATAGTGTTCAGAAAAGTATCATTGAAAAATTAAAGAAATGAATGAACATTACGGGTTTCTTGAAACATAGGTCTCATAAGGCCAGTAATAACTTTTTCTTTAATGTTTCAATAAACTTTTAAGTTGGCACTGATCAATAAAAGATAGAGTATGCAATAATACCAACAGTTTTTTTGTATGTTGCAGGAATATATAGTATGAAGAGCCATTGAATACAGATGTCTTCTTGATTGTTGCCCTTTCTGGTTCAAAAACACAAGCTGGTTGACCTTTATGTATAAATTCAGTGCTCAAGGGTACTGCAGTGCCCTTTCACAATGGATGGCAGCCAATTAGAAACTTGTGGCTTCACATACACCTCAGCTATAAACATCTTGAATGTAGCCCTCAAAGGAATATAGCTCTTCCTTAGGTTCCAATGGCAACACTAGAATTTATCCCATCTCGCTCTGCCTTTAGTACATGTTTTTCTTTTCTTCTTACATTGGAAGTTTCACTTTAAAGACTTTAAAGGTTTCTACAAACTGGCTGTTTCCAAAAATAAAAAACATCTGAATTATGAAGTCACACAGGGGGTTTGGTTGTGTCAGACAAATGCCTGCAAACTGCCCGTTCTAGCCAGACTGTTAAAGATATCCATAGATCCAAACCCATAAAAAGACCAGTAAAGATGGCGGTGCCAGTGCTAAAGCCAGGACAGGGATACTGTCATATAGACTTACAAATTGCTAACAGGCCGGTATGTTTATTTTATTGCAGAAAGGACTTTTTCTGTACCTTTGGCAATTACCCGCCTGCTTACCGTTTTTTGTAGTATAGCTCCACTTTAATAAAAGTAACGATTCACCATATAATTCATTTATATGTGCTTCCTCCAAGTGAGGTGATGAAATATATGTGACTTTTAAGCCACTTACGCTATGAATTATGATTAGATGAGAATTATGTGCAGTGCTTCTATTATATTGTGGCAGCATTAACTGAAATATGAACCAAATCAATAACCTACTTCTCTGCAATCTCACACTTTGTGTCTTTTTACATAGTTTGGTTATTCATTTGGATAAACAAAGCTTGTCAGAAGTGAATTGTATTATGAAGCACCTCAGCTTCTGCTGTAAGCAGATACAAATAACATTTGTTGTACGTTTATTGCGTGGTATGACCTTGATTTTATTTCACAGCTCTGCTATAGAACAAAAAAAAGACAAAGTATCCTTTCAAATTCTTCTATTAAATACATCAGGTATGGCCATATTATAGTGCACCCCACTGGGAAGAGCTACTAGCCATAAAATATCACAAGGTCAGGAATCGGAAAGGATAATTATAAAGCCAACTAAATTTAGTGGTATTTCGGTTTTAGGTGAAGCCTGGTGGGCTCATGCAACCTGTCACCTTATCTGGAGGATACCACCACGGCTCTTTTCAGCATGTCCATTGGGGTCCCGTGCCAGTTTCCTCCACATTCCTGGCCAAGGGTGTTGTGTGCATTCCCTGCTGTGTCTCAGTAGGCATAGTGAGGGCGAACCCAGCCATGTTCTCTGGCACACACAGGTGCCGGGCAAACATAAATGACCAGAGGCTCTTTTAGACAGTACTATGCTAGTAGCTGGTGCCAACATTTTGGAACTCTTTAAAGTGCTTGACTACCTGTACACATTTGCCTGCCACCTTACCTGAACTTTGTCTGGATCACTAAAAACACCTTACTTACCACTTGCCCAGGGCTTTGCCTGAATCACCAGCAACACCCTTTGCCTTACTTGACATTGGATTTCAAACAACACCGTACCTAGTGCATGCCCTGGCTTTGCCTGGATCTCCAACTATGCCTTGTCTGATGGTTGCCCTGTCCTTTGCCAGGACCTCAATTTATACATTTTTTGCTGCGTGTCCTGAACTTTGCATGCTCTATGACTACGCATGTTGCTATATCAATGTTTCTAGGGTTTTATGCATGACAAGAGATCTGAGAACTTCCCTTCCTATTTTGCAAAGATAAACCTGAATTATTTTTCTATCAAAATGCAGTTTGCTCTGGCTACATGATTGTTGAATGTGAAAATCTAGTGTGTGTACAGCAGTCCCCTCGTGTTGCGGGAACCCCTAGAGCGGGAACAATCACTGTACTTTCCTATGGCCGAGAGCACAATGGGGTGCTGCTTGTCCTCCCTCTCTATAGAATAGAATGATATTGTGTGTAAAGTGCTCTTTTTATTTTATTGTCCCATCACTGGAAATGATCACCAAAGATTGTTCCCAAGGACAGAAAAATGAAGTCTGATGACCGTGATTATGGTTTTTGGTAAAAGAGACAGCAGTGGGTGTGTTAGGGAATGCCTCCCCTGCACTACAAACTGAGTAAAGGGTTCCCAGATCACATGAAAAAGTAGTGGACAACAGCTTTGCCTGAATTACAAATCAAAAACAGCAAACAGTCTGTATGCATGCATATGAAGAATATGCACCTAACTTCCAGCAATGCAATGATCATGAGCAACCTTGCTCAAGCGGATATGTTTGACACCACATTCGGGACTTGGGAAAGCACCGCTACCAATCATGAAAGCTCAAGTTCATTCATCCCAGCATCCAAGTGTCCAAAAATATATCCTTGATGAAAAAAACATAGAGGGTCTCATATGTACCGTGTTTCCCCGATTTTAGGACATCCCCATTAAGTAAGCCACCCCCGATTTTTAAAAAAATAATTAAAATAAGACACTCACCTGTTTATAAGACAGCTCC
>NC_092867.1:14968348-15001465 GCF_032062135.1 Pyxicephalus adspersus | reverse complement strand
GCATAGAGTGATCAGAAGGGGACAATCAATGGCATAGAGTGATCAGAAGGGGAATTTGAACGGCACATGAGTGATCAGAAGGGGAATTTGAACGGCACATGAGTGATCAGAAGGGGAATTTGAACGGCACATGAGTGATCAGAAGGGGACTATGAACGGCACATGAGTGATCAAAAGGGGACAATCAATGGAACATGAGTGATCATGAGTGACTTTCAACAATAAATGTGTAGTCTTCTTCATGGAAAAATAAGACATCCCCTGAAAATAAGACCCAGGGCATATTTTGGCATTTCAAAAAATATAAGAGAGTGCCTTATAATCGGGGAAACAGGGTAATAAAGAAAAAAAAACCTTCCATTGCCTAAAGTTGCATTTAAAGATATAATATCAATATATCACATTTTACTAGTTCTTCGATGTGGTGTCTGCTTCCAATGCTGGCTCTCCCTTTGTTAGGGTGACCTTATGGGCTTGGACCTGACAGAACCTTGCAGCAAGAGTCTAGTCTAAACCTAGAACACTAGACTTACCAGTCTATCACTGCTTGTGGGATGCTCTGGTACAGACCAGGTGTTGCTTAGACTTCATGCCTCAGGTGATCCCATGGTAAAGAGGAAGTTGTTGGTGGGTGGTGAGCTTGTGCCATAATCAAAAAGTATGCCAACTATGACACATACTTACCTTGTGCTGTCACCTTGCAGGTCCAGGACATGTCTTTTCTGAAGGGATGGCATTTTCACTGCCAGCTTCACGGTGGACTTCGGTTGAGATAGTGACGCTTTAACTACCAGTGAGAGGTGTAACACAACCCCCTTCTGCATGTTCAAGTTCCTTCTGTATTCTACTTAGCAAAGAATAAATGAAAAATCAGCAGGAAATCCTTTATAAGAACTACAGTGGGTATACAGACAAAAGAACCAAAGCACAGAGATATCAGGAAATGTTAGGCTGATTTTAACTAAATTTCAACACAGACAAAAAAGATAACTGTGCTGTAAATTTAAGTTCAGTTAAATGGCCCCTTATCACTATTATAGACTGATGTAAAATGAGGACATTTGTGTGTTGGTTTTCAGATACATGTCTCCAAATCCTAATTAATGATTATTGATATTTTGCAGCTGGAGATCGGGTCTCCCATGTCTGTTCCCTTGTCTTCTCTTCTGATCAGTCCAATGGAAAAATTATGGATTGATATGATAATCATAGCTAAGATTTTATTTCAAATACAGCTTTCTCCATTCTGTATTAGTGATGGGCCAATATAAACTCGTTGTACCTTTGCAGCACAAGTACTTCATCTGTCAGTAATTTAGATCATTTGTCTTCCAGAGCATGCTCCAAGCAAGAACGGGCTCTGCTTTGATAATGGCTCCCTACCAATTTGTTTTTGATAAAATATTTATGCATTAACACGGTCTCAACTTAAAATCTTTTTGTACTTTACATGTAATATCTCATCTGTTCAACCTAAATGAGAGATCTAATAATGGTTTACAGAGTGACAGATAAATTAATGACAAGTCATCAGATGCCAAAGACTAAAACTAATTCTGCAATATATTTGTGCAGTAAACTATCCCAAATTTAATTTGTTATGAAGGGCACAGTAAACCACATTTGCATTCCAATGTTTGAGTTCATTGAGAAGCCCTCTCATAGAGTTACTACCACCAAAATTTGCTGCGGATAATATGCCCAAAGAAAAAAAAAAGTTTGATTTTATAAAAGTAAAAGTTACCATAGAATATATATTTTTAATGATATTGATTTTGAAATGATTTTAAAATTTGTTTTCATTTGGGACATGCTCTCAATGTCTCCATAATTCTCACTCATGGACAAGCCCCCATTTAGCCTTGGGAGGCTAATTGCGCTGCCCCAGGACCTATGTATATAAAGAATGTAGCCTGGGGAGGGCATTAAATGACAGCCAACCGGGGGTACCAATGGAAAAGGACAAGGACCCAAGAAGACATCACAGGCTTGAAGGTAAGTCGTAGTTACATAACAATAGGTCATACACAAAAGACGGATCTGAGAGGCTGTTCCAAGGATTCAAGGGAGTCTGTGGCCAGGAGAGCCAGAGATCAAACATGGGGGGCCAGTAAGCCAAGCGCATAATCCAAAGGGGTCAAGCAGTGTCTGGTTCAAAGAGAATAAGCCAGAGAGCATAGATGGAAGGTCGGTCAGACAATCAGATAATACAGAGGATGCATGGTTCAAGGAGAGCAAGCCAGAGTTTGATTCAGAGTAATTTGGTAAGGGAAAATTATTAATCAACCCCAACCTAGTGATTAGCAAGGCATCCATGTCCAAGAGTGGCTTTTTGTAAATCCTGACCAAATAGTGGTCAATGTGCAGGGTCCGGAAAAGTCTGAGAAGACTCTGTAACACTGAAATGTACATTTAAACCAACTGCATTTGGTTTATTTCTTTTGACCTTCCTCTCCTACCCATTTTATATGCTGTTTTAATGTTTCATTTTTTTATTTTAAATCTCAGACAAAACCTCCTGGCTTGCTGAGCATTAGGAAAGAACAGCCACCACAATGCAGCGGTTGACAAATACCAAGCTGAGGGAAAACTAAAAATTGAACTTAAGTTTTACAAATTTTTATATTTTTTAGGAAACTGCCATTATTCTCCACAATCCCCAGAGCTAGAGAGAAAATTCAGGGCTTGTTTTACCACGCTTTACTGCTTGCTTAGAATATGTAAATATCTCTGTGCACAGTCAGGGTACAGAATCACATAATTATACTAACCCCATATACAGAACAATACAATTTAACTGCTTATTTATTTGCAATCAAACTAGATGGTATCTCATAAATCAAATAGAAATGTTCTTAAATGAAACATTTCTTATATAGCCTTCTTTACATTTTTAAAAAGTTTCCTTTATGGATAAATGCTGAAAAAAACAAACTTAAAATAAATAAAGATCAAAACAGCTAATTGATGAAAGAATAATACCAGCAACAGAATATTTTAATAGAGTGGGTGAAAGTTAGGTATAGTTTGTGTTGAAAGCCTGAAGTTCTAACCATTCACCAGCCTACTAAGTAATATTTGCCTGAAGTTTCACTTTGATCTTATTTAGAAAACATTTCTAAATAATTTGTTGTGTTTTGGGAGGATTTTATAACATGATAATCGTACATGATCTGCAAAACATATTACACAGTTTATTATGAGGCTGATGAGAACAAAGACAATGATTTAGTTCTTGTTTTTCCTAATTATTCTGGATGTACAATGGCATCAACTGAATTTCTATGTAAAATGATCTAAACAAATGTTTCCTAATTGGAATAGCTCTGCACAATACTGTGGTAATAGCACACTCTCTATTGGCTTAATCACAATCTTTTAATGAAACAATGCTAAGAAGTAAAACATTTCCATGAATGTAGATTGCTGTTTAAAGGGGTTGAAACTGTTAAAGTTTTATTAAAGAACATTAACTATTGGTGTTCATTAAAAAAATATATAAACCCCACTGTTAGTAACTGATTAATTCAACCTTGGTGCCCAACCTAAAGCAAAATGGCTTACAGATGCCCGAAGACGGATGCTGGGACAGATGCCCGAAGACGGATACTGGCACGGATGCCCGAAGACGGATACTGGGACGACACAGAACCCGATCGAAGAAACCTCCCAACGGATTGACTGTTCTGCGGGATTAAAGGTGTGAGTTTTTTAGTTTTGGATAGTTTTGGGTTTTCTTCCACTTTAATAGCAAATCATTTTTATGATATTAATTCCAGGTTTTCTGGATCACCTACATTCCCCCATGATAGTCTATCTTCTCCAGTATTCAAGAATTTTAATTATCAGGCCCAGTGTTATTTGTGTGTTTTTTTTAATGTGTGTTATTTTTAAATTGTAAACTCTAGCATGCCATAAAGTGTTAACCTACCTATTTGCAGTCTCTTTGTGGTTTCACACACAGCGTGGTGACAATTCCACCACTGTATGCAGAGCTGTAGGCAAATATTACCAACTTTAAAACAAAAATGGAAAAACCTGCAGGATCTACAGGCAATAATATTAAATTGGACAGAAAAGGAGGTTATGGCTTTGCAAGTGTGCGTAGTCTGAAGATATGTCAATACTCTTTCTTTTGTGTTTAACAAGTAATGTGTTGGGGGAAAGTGAAAAACAGCTGCCTTCTGCTCCATATTTCCATTATATTGTTATAACAATAATATACAACAATATTATAACAATTATAATATATCCCAATTATATACTGCTTCTATATATTGTTTTGTCTTACTCAGCCATGAACACCCTATAAAAAATTGCAAGTTTCCTCTTGATGCGTTGCCTACACTGGAGTTTAGGTTCAATTCCTAACTGTAAGATGTGAACATTTTACTTTGAAAACAAGGAATTTCTTCTAAGAATTTCACTGCACATGGATCAGCTCATAACCTATTACTCACTTCTGTAATTTTACCACTCAATGCTGTAAACGGGAGGTCTTCCAGCTCCACCACTAGATTCCTTTTCTGGTTTTCCATTGGATGATGTTATCTATCAGAACCCAAAAGAGAAACTTGAGCAATGGAAAACATGCTGGTTCTGTCTATTGCAGTGAGTGGTGAAGTTACAGCATATATATTGAGGTTGATGTCCTTCAAGAAGACATGAAATCATACATCATGAAATCAAAATGAAATTAAACCCACTATACATATTCTTTTTTGTATTATGTCTGCAGTGACTGTGTAGAATGTGTGCTCTTCAAATTGGCTTCTCTGCCACCCTTTGATGTCATTGTCATCCTATGATGTTAGCTTGGAGTCTACAGGGAGCAATTGACCTAGTGTGACAACACTACTCTTGATTAGGCAGGATCACCATGAAGACATTGGAAAAATGAAAAGGAGAAAATAATGGCATCATTAGAATCAGTAGAAGGTTATGAATTTGAAAATGGATCATTTGCAGTTCAAGTATTGTTTTATTTCCTAAATAAAATTATTCAGCGCTTTTTGTAAAGATTGTCCAGCCCCCAAGTGAGTTTCTCTTATGCTTATACTGCATTGTATTGGTAAAGTCCCACAGCCAGACACAATATAGATAATAAAGAAAGAATTCTGGAGGTAGACTGTTCAGAATGGGGTTGCTTTACTGCATTGCAGAAGTTTACCATAATGTTGTGGTTTATAAACATAGTAAAACAGCCTCAGCTTGTTTTGCATACATATAACACAGCTACATCAATGTAATGTTCTGCTCTATGCATTCCTTCATTATCTGAACAGATCATTTTCTGAAGTCTTTTGTGGTTTGCTTCTGAATTGTATCATGTTCTTTAATTAGCTGTGCTCTAATGATAATAGTAACTCATAGGCTGATCGTGTTACATATCTGCAATTTGGAAACATACTCAAGTAGGATATCAGTCCTAACAAAACAATTTGTTCACTCACTAGGGCATGGCATTAAATTCAGTAATCTACAAGGTCCCTATATTATGACATCGTTCATTTAAATTAAGAGGTGCCATCTGGGTTAGTTGGGTCATTTAAATTGGCTGACAATGAAGAGAACCAACTGGGACAGATCCAAGTTCCACTCTTTGTGAGGAATGCTCAGAATATTTCCAGAAACTCGTAACTGAAAAAGGGCATGATTTACCAAGGAATATGATAACTTTTGTAACCTAGATGGTAACTGATATTGTTCATTTGAATTAAGCGATGTCATCTGGGTTGGTTGGGCAATTTATACCGGCAGACACTGAAGGGTTCCAACTGATGCAGTTCCAAGTACCACATTTTGTGGGGATTACCAAAAAGAGTGCCAGGAACTCACCGTTGAAAAGGACATGACCAGTGGTGAACATGGCCAACAGTGGGCTCCTGTGAAGAACTGACTTGGGGCCCTTGTGGTTGCTTCTGTAGGCTGAGGAGGGTCTTGGGCTCTCATGCAGTAGCACACTTTGCAGCTTCCTATGTCCACTTCTTGACATGACTCACCATATGACATGATGATTCTGTAATATATAAGGTTCCTTTGACATTGTTCATTTGGATTTAGAAGTACCATCTGAGTTGGTTGGGCCACTTATATGGGCAGACACTAAAGGGATCCAACTGGTAAAGTACAACCTATTGTGAGGAAGAAAGTGCCAGGAACTCGCTATTGGATAATATATCCAATGTGGTCAGTTTTGTTTCTCAATATGTGCTTGATCTAGTGGAAGTCCAATTAAGCATAGCCTAGCACAAAATCCCCTTTTTTCAGAAAAGGATACAACCATCCAAGTATAAACCAATAGAAAATAAAGAAAGTTATTATAACATGCAACATTTCTCCAGTTAATGGATATTAATGGATTTAATGCCCATAATGGATTTAATAGCTGAAGCCTGCAGGCAAGGTAAAAGGATTTCTACCACTTGAAAGAACCATTTGAGACAACATTCCTAATGTCCCTAGACCTGGCCATGGACCGCAGTTCAGTGCTCCTGAGTTTGTGCATCTTGTTATTGGACAAGATAGACTGCCATGGATAAACCTGGGTGATTCCGCACAGAGAGATTATGATCCCAAAACCTTTCCAAAAACATCAAAAAAACTTCTTTTGAGACTTATGTCCCTATAGACTATGCTACAGAATGCACATATTACCAGTTTTCTAAAACATACCAGTACTTTATGTATTTAAAATAAATGGCAGCTTTTCTTTGTGCAGGTTTTACCAATGAAATCAATATTTTCATCATGTTGGAATATTATCAAATGGTTACTGATGTACATTCAAACAAAGATTTGCATCTCCGAATATAATTCACTGAGGCTTTTTTTTTTTTTACACATGAAGGCTTTTACAGTCATCTGTAATGAGATTCTGTAGGTTTTTTGAATGTTTGAGAAAAATATTTTTAGACATATTTTTGCTTTACTGGTGTACTTTTAGATACTGAAGCATACATTCTAAAGCGTGTCAGTAAATGAGTGTATATAATCTGTTATACGTGCATGTGTATGTCAGTTGAAGGTGGACTGTAAGCAAGCATAGGTTTTGCTTCGTTAGTACATTGACTTGAACAAAATAAATGCACTGACATTGATGCAAAACATTTTGTAAATAAAGTCCATGGTATACAGCAGTGTTTCTCAACCTGGGTGAACCCCTTGAAAAATGTTTAAGTCTTCAGGGAACCTCCACCAGTCCCTTACCAGTAGAATATCTCTTACATGGTTGACATTGGGATGATAGTCACTCTGTGTCACCTAAACTGACCTGAGAGGCACAAATTGCTCATTGCTCAATAAACCCCCAGCAACTTCTAGAGGAACCCTAGGGTATCATAAATTACTGCTGTACAGGATGCACCGTTGGTTATTATTACTGGAAAGGAACATGTCTTTTTTAATCAGTTTTGAAAAGTAACGGCAATAGAACAATATCATAGAAAGGTCAGCAATAGTAGCACTGAATGACAAAAGAGCTTGCATAGCCATTGAAACCAAATTTTGCTTAGGAAAAGTTGAGTTTTCTCAACTAACAACTAATCGTTTTGTCAAAGTTTACAGTTGAGTTGTGTTCACTTTAATTTTTTCACCCAGCCATGAAAAATGGTAAGACACAAATCAACTTAAAGTTTTATAAGTGTGGGCATAAAATAATACAATCTCCCCCTTCTCTCTGAAATCGGCACTGGTGCATATGGTATTGCAGACACTCAGCTATAGACACTGAAGTAGCAACACATTAACTTGCCTCATAAATCTAACACAGCAGAAGTTGAAAAGATCATTGTGAGTGTTACAGAAATTGATTGCGGAGCCATTCCCAGCAACCTGTGTAAAACAGCAATCTTCCTGGACAATATAATTGTTAAAGCTTCTGCAAGAAAATGCTATTCACACAGCTTCAGCCTCTGATCACTGTGTGGGCCTGTTAAAACATGTTTTACAGATGGGTAAAGTAAAATTGTAACCTCTTCCTATTGCACATTGAAGCATAAAAGGACTGTATTATTAATAATGATCTATTTGGGCAAATGCCAGGATATTGATTGGGTATATTAGGGGGTTCAAAATAAGACATGACAGGTAAGGAAACATGGCATATACAGAATTTAGATCCTTTCTACTTTTTGGTGCAGGAAAGGCACCTCATATAGAAAAAGCAAGCATTGAAAGTAGCTTGAGGAATAAAAAATTAGGATTCTTATAAGACCCTGTAATGGGGTCTTCTTTAAACCCAATTAAACCTTTATTCAAGCTGCATAAAAAATAGTACACATAGCCTTTTAAAAATGTTTTTTACACTGTTGTTTGCCATAGCACCAAAGATGCAAACAGCATGTTATGAAGGTTTGGCTCTTTGCTTAAAGCAAGGTGCCGTGATCTGAGTCTCCATCAGTCTTTTTTTGTGGTCGAGCTTCCTGGTTTGCAAATTTCTATTGCCTAGTCTCCCTAAATTAAAAATGTTAGTGTTCTGTGTTAATATATTAATAATAAATCCCAGACTATTTAGGAAGAAGAGGCCCTTCTCTTACTTCATCACACATGTCATGATCTTACAGAAGACCAATAAGTACACTGCAGGGAAGTAAGAATGGTCAATTGTGGAAGCCAATGGGCAGTGCTCTCATCAACAGTATGTTGTATTTAAAGAAATTAAACACTCTAATTAATTATCCAAAATGTCAGACCTGTGATGGACCAGGTCCCAGCTTTGTTTCTGCTGCTCTAGTATGGCAACATTTGGTTTGCAGTACCAATGTCTCTTACTGTTGATTTTGGCATTGCCTGTTACAGAAATTTGAGATCTGAGATACAGAAAAATGTGCCCAGATAGATCACATGGCAAAGGATTCTTGTGAAACCTCTTAAAAAAAAAAAAATTGAGAGCATAGAAGCGGGGTGGGAACTTTTTCATTCTTACTATTTTTTCTACAGAGGTAGCCTCTAAAGTTGTGTTTATCAACTTATATAACTTGGAGGAACCCCATGAAATAATTTTCATGTCTTCAGGGAACCTCTGCTAATTAATATAATCACAAAGCATAGTACATTGGCTTGGTGGTCAGTAAAAACAATAACCTCCTACATTGCTGGCCATCGGAAAGATTGCCACCCTTACAGACAAAAAGATTGTTGCTGTTAGTTATACTGGTATCAGTTAAACTGACCTGAGAGGCACAAACTGCTCATTACTCAAGGAACCCCTATCAACCTTTGAAGGAACCCTGGTTGAGAAATACTGGACAAAAGTGACTCATGAGAGGAGTATGGGGGATACCTAGATACCTACCTGAGTCTGTCTCCTCAACATTTTAGGCATGGACTTGTAATATGCATGCTATGAATGGATATTTAAATAGGTTGGATTCCTCATCTCATTACATGTTCCAGGTCTGGGACTCAGACAACACTAAAGTAAAAAAAACAAGGAACAAATTTCTTTAAAAAGAGGCCAGCAGTGGCAGGCTTTGTTGTCCTTTCATGAAAGATTATCATTAAGGCAATCCCAAAGACAGCACATTTAGGGCAGACCTGCTTGGGAATCGAGTGATCCCGTGTTGCTCCCAGTGGCTGGCACCTTGCCAGCTGCTTAGTCACTTGCACCACAACCCAGGTTCTTAAAGAACCAAAACCTGCACATTTGACAGCTGGAACTGGTATCATCCACTACTGGATTATTTCTCAATAGCAGCAGTCACCAACAGGTGGTCTGCGGACCACTGGCAGTCCACAAGAAAATTTTGTTGGTCCACGGCTCTGGCCAGTGCTCCCTCCAGCAGGTTTAGAAGAAGGACCCCGCTGGGGGGTTGCACCAGCCAGAGTCGCAAACTATGACTCCCGTATGGAATCGCAGACTTAGGAGGGTGGGTGGGTTGTCTTTCTAAACACAACCTGCCCAGGTCTGAGCCTGTGATGGGGAGTGGGTGGGTTCTGGTATCATAATGTCACTCTGGGGGAAGTTTCTTCCCCTTTAAGTGAAACACAGCTTTCCGCGCATGCGCCGTCCAGAGTCCATAAGTTTAGTGGTCCATGACAACCAAAAGGATGGAGACCACTGCTCTAGGGAGAAGCTACATTTAGTGTTTATCTAGAGGCAGCAGTAACCTGGGATGAAGAAGTAGACGATATACATATTTATATTCTAAAATTGTTGTGAGATTGACAGTAAATGTAACTCTAAAGAAAGGTCTTAGATTGCCAAAAATGTTTTATATATTAACTGTAAGAAACCACCGATTGGTACTATTTCATAACTGGATGGCACAGGTGACATAGGAAGAAAACCGGACTTAAAGACTAAGACCAGTGACACTTTTCCAATAATGGACAGGTTAAAAAAGGGCAGGTGGAATATTATTAATCTTCTTGTGCACAACAATTCAACTGACTTGGGTTATCTCAGAAAAACAACCATATGTCAAGGCCAAATGGATTTGTGAGTATTATTGTAGCCTGTAACCTAATGGCGAGTGGAAGAATGTCAGCTAAATATAACCTATCGGCATATCATCCAAGATGTCAACCAAATAATTATTTGTTGTTTATTTATGCTGTGATAGTTTTCAACTGACAATGTATGAGTTCACAATCCCAGTGTAAGCATAGCCTAATACCTGCATTTATTTCTAGCCAAACAATAAAGTGGAGGGATTAGACTATTGATTAGGTATTTTAGTGTCAAGAAATGCTTTTAAAAGGTGCACAGATCAAACAATATAATAGCACCAAATATATAATATTTCAAAGTAAAGCTTTTACAGAACCATGATACATATCTCAGACCACGGACATTCAACTATTGACATATTCTTGGGGTTAGTTGATTTGGACAGTTGTAAAGTAATATTGCTACTGTTTGTAACCATGGCTGCCCGCCAAACTGCTGCCCATAGGGATCTAACCATTCTGAATGCTCATTTGTTTTAAATAAACATGGAGGTGGCAACTGATCACCAACTGACAGGTCATCAACTGCCCAGTAATTGTTCAGGAACCATCCATGAATACAAAACCTTAGGCAATTAAAAAGCTTTAGAACAAGCCTCTCTGATCTGATCTCCCCATGTGCTTTTTTCACGGGAAGTTATTTCTTCCTAAATATTCTAAATACATGAATATACTTGCATTACCATTTTTCTGACCAGATGTCAGTGATGTCTAGTTGTCCATGTCAAATTTAGTAGGCTTTTGTAGATATACATTTGTATTTTTTTCCTGACCATGTAAGACTTATTTTGGTTCATGGCTTTAATTAAAACTTGGTTTTTATTTTGACCTGGCAAGTATATAATAAACTAAATGATTTTTTTAACATTGTAATTTTATCTGACAATTTCAGTTTTTAACAGATGCAAATTAAGAGTTTTTCAAGATTGTTTTATCAATAAAGCCTGTGACCACTTATAGCTGACAAAGGGAGGACAAAGAAAAGTAAGGCCTGTAACGTGCTAGGAAAGGAGCATAAAGGAAGGCCGACATGACCGGGCAGACAGGGAGTAGACACCAAAGGGGTAAAAAATTTTGCTCAGAAGTGAGCAAAGTGGAGTTACGGAAGCGGAGGTATAGAAGGGTTCAGAAGAGTTAAAATGTCAGGAAGAGGAAGTGGGGGAGTCATTTTCTGAAGAGACAGCGTGCAGGGAAGTTTTTCCCTCTTTGGTGGTTCGTAAGGTTAGCAAGTGGCATAATAGGGCTGTTTTGGTTAGATCTGGGTGTGGGTGGTTGAGGTCCTCGAGGAGAGTGTACTGGTTGGCTAATAATGGTTATGGAATTAGGGAGCCATCTATGGTATGGAGTTCCTGTTTTGTGTTAATGGTATTTGGTGAAAATTGTTGGGGAGTCTGCACAGAAATGGAAGGTATATATTGTTCTCGAGCTGGGAGAATGGGCGGTTGGGATCAATTTTAGTGGTGCAGACCCAAAAAAGATGTAATGTGGTGGCCTTTGAGGACCAGCAACCAGCAAAGCTGAAGTTGGGGAGTCAGTGTTGTTTATGTTTAATTGTTATTTATTGGTTATTTAAGTTTTATTTACAGGTAAGGTATTGTTATTATGTGTCTAATATTTGTTGACACTTGAATATATTGATGTTTATATTTACATTGTTTATTTATATGTGTTATTTATATTGTTATATATAATATTAAAGTTAATAGTTATAATAAAAGGCCTACACGCCATTTTACCAATATATGGTGGTGTGTTATTTGGTTTAATTGTTAAAGTGGTAAATGGCTAATACACACGCCTTCACTTACCAGCTGCCTACCTTGATAAATAAGCAATAGGGGTCGAGAACACGCCAATAAAGGCGATTAGTTTGCAGCTGCGCAATCCAGGAGGATCTGTTAGCTCTGTCAATGGTGAGGTCATAGCAATTAATTAGCGCACCCCTGCTCCCTGTTCTGTGCGCATCTACAGTCTATTACAGGTCAATTTGAATCTTTATTCCTTCATCTTCTTTTGAGTAAGTGCTACATTTTTATGTTACAATATACTCTTTCACAAAATAATGGATTATTGTTACATTTGTTGCACTGTTTTGATACTTTTTTGTTTGCTTGCAACACTGCAAACTAATTTAGATCAAGCTGTATATATACTAATTAGCACTTTATATGTCATCACACAATTGTATGAATGTAAAAAAAATGTCACCAAGCCTTTGTGACCTGATTCAAATTTTATTATAGTTTGGCTTTGCAGAAATCAAATATTTGAAAAAAGGATTGATGCCAAAGATGTTTTAATACATGTAATAAGGAACACTTAGTGATTTCACTTGTGTGTATGTCAACATACATTTAAATGCATATAAACATATATATATATATATATCATACATTAGTGCACATGAAGCAAAACCAACAATATAAAAAAACAATATAAAAAAGAAAAACTTAACTAAATGAGGATCCCTCTCTGCAAAATTGGCCTGTGCATTTTTCAGCTGGTAGAAAACAGTTCACGTGAACAACAATGCACATCACGCTGCCAAGGTTTGACACTAGTTGTGCGCATCAAACAACTGAGTTTTAACCTCCCCAGTGGTAACCCTGGGGTAGAAAAAAGATGCTGGAAGCGGTAACCCCGAGTCACACTATGAAAAACAATAGTAAATAAAGCGCTTACCTGATCCGCCAGCATCGATGAGGCACAGGAGAGTTCGTCGGTGCGTGCGGACATTCCGTTCGGGGTGGGAAGTTCAAATTTTTTTGTATTGCATTCAATACAAAAGAACTGTATTGAATGCAATACATTGGATTTATATGTGTAAAAGCAGTACATTGTTTTTATGAACATTTATTTTTACAGTATAAAATAATAGTATGAGTAAAATATTTATTTTTAATTTAAATATAAGTTTATTTTAAATATAAATATTTTTAAGTTAATTTTTTTATTATTTATTTATTTATTTTATTATTTTGACATGATTTTGTGTTTCAAACTTTATTATACTCAAACTATTTTATTATACTGTAAAATAAATTTTCATGAAAAAAATGTACTGCTTTTAGACATATAAATCCGGAAAGAAATTAACTGCTCAGGAGGTTTATATGCCAATTGTGGTGTTTTTAGATTTTCATACAATTCATAGAAGGGAACTGCTTAAAAACAAGCATAATTGACTTTTTAAATTGTAGGTCCTGGGAGATTGTAAAGGAGATCACATAAGAACATACCCCCAAAAAACAAACAACTACAAAAGTTTTTTAAAAACTTTATTCAAAACAAACACACTTGCTAAAAGGTTACATTTAGGTTTGGTCTACACGGTCTGTTTTCCCAATGTTTAACCTGAGACTTTTAAAGCCCTTGTTTGAAATCCCCATGCATTACAATGTGTTAATTCACAGCAGGACATTTCCTTGAGGCACGCTTATGATATTTATCTTAAATTTTCCTTGCAACGTTTAAAAAAATAAAACGCTGGGTTAACGCTGGAAAACGCCGGTAAACTCTTCCATTGATTTCATCGGGATGTTTTCCCACGTTTTTAAGCAGTTGATATGCAAATTAGTTAAAACGCGATAAAAACGCGGCATATGTGTTTTCCAGCATTTTAAAGGCAAGCTTTAGATTGTTAATAAAAGTGCATAAAAAACACCTATAAACCCAATAGGAACCTTTACAGAGACTACACAGACACCGCTAAATTTACATGACAAAATAAAAAAACGTAAACTCACACTTCCATATAAAGCCAATATAGTTCAAAAATGGCCCAAAAAATATTGCATTCCAAAAATACTTACCAAACCAATATGCAATTTTGACCTATCAAGGGTGGAAAACTGGATTAGAAAATATTTATGCAGGACAAACATTGAAAGGGTTTAAAGGTGGTAATAAAGACATATTATTGAAATGAAACAATATGGCCACAAACACCAAACAACATAGCACTAACATTGACTTCTTAATTGCAAAATGGACATTGAAACATTCAAAGTTTAAAAATCAAAAGCAACTATTGTACTAAATGGAAAGCAAAGTATCAAATGTAGCAACATAGCTTATTTAGGATAACAAACAAAACAACAGCCCCCTCTAAGAAAAAAAAAAAAAAGACAAAGGAAAAAGCAAGTTGGACAACACCCTTATATATGCTCATCTTTATGCGCACAGCTGATACAAACTTGCTTGCAATGGGGTGTGCGCAGTCCATGAAATTTGGCTGTTTGTTTTTTCAGTTGCACATTCCTAAATCATTTATTGATACAATACTTTAGATTTGTACACCAGTGGACAGCTATCTAATAAAAACACATTAGAACAAAGTAGAGGAGGAGGCTTCAATGTTAAAGCCATTAATTAAATGTGTGTGATTAGTATATCTTTTAAACTTTTATATTTTTACACGTTATCCCACAATGACAGGATGATTCCCACAGCTGCATTCATTCATGAGCATAGCTGTGAGACTGACAGTGTGGGATCCCCCGGCGCTAGGGGTTAAATGAGGTCAAGTCTCCCCATTCACCTCTAGTGCTCTGTGATTGGCTTAGCAAAAGGGATATCTGATGATGCTTGAGCAGTCATCGGGGTTTCTCCTGTTCATCCATTCATCATTAGAGCTATCTATCTATCTATCTATCTATCTATCTATCTATATACAGATAGATATAAAGATAGATAGATAGATAGATAGATAGATAGATAGATAGATAGATATATAGATAGACATCTAGAGAAGCAAACAAGAACATGTGTGTAAAGATCTAGTCCGCTGTCAAAAGTGAGCTCTCGCCTGCCAGAGCTTGCTGGAAATTATCACCAGGCGGATATTCGGGTCTGGCATTGTATGCATTAAGGTAGCCGCCTTTGTAAGGAGCTGAAATCAGTTAACTTGTTCTGAACCTGAAAAGAATAGGTCATTTAAAATATGCTTATTTCTTAACTAATATACATGTTTGAACCATGTGAACACCCCAAACATTGTTGTTTAAGGCTAAGTGTAAGATTTGTGCCATTAGAAAGAATGATTTTTTAGGGGAACAGTGACTTTTAACGCAAGCTTGCCAGTGTCGAACTGCCGGAAAGCAATTTATCATTTACTCAAAATTGCATAATACCATCGATACACAATTTTAGTGGACAATTGTATATTTAAATACTTTTTAGAATAAGGGGTTCTTTTTTTAGAATAGGGGTTTCCTCTTGAAACCAGGAGGCTTTCACTTACCATAACACCTTATGGCTTGGTGTTCCCATTACAAATGAAAGAGATTCCATCAGGAGAAATCTGCAGCTTTTGACAAGGTGGTACTAATTATACTTGCATCCTAAATATTCTTTGTAAGAATATTTGTAAATTTTCTTTGTTTGGTTGTTGAACTATATATTTCTTTTTCAAACTTATGGGGTTTTGTTATTGGTTTGTTTTTCTGTTCATGGCTAATATATTACATTTCCATTTGCATTTCCAGTTTAAGGAAAAATGTGATTACAAAGCATCTATATTTATTAGGCATTTATTTACTTGAAGAAGAAATGTATGTATTCTACTAATCTAATATAGTTTCTGGGTCTGACAAAGCAGAGAAGACCTTGTGAAACACATTACCAAGTGAAACTATTCAATATGCTATGTTTTTGTAAGAAACTCTGTATTAGGTGAAATTACCTAATATAAAATGATTTTGCATAAAAAAGACTATGTACCTACTTGCCTTGATTGCATTGACATTTTAACTATTTTATAGGTAATGTCTATTTATATGTCAATAAACATTATATTTCACCTGCATTTAATTGTGATTTAGACAATTCCTAAAATTTTTGGTGCCACACTATTTTCATATATCCCAGGAGGCTGGGCATGCCTGAGTTCGGGCATGTGTCATCAAGGGACTTTTCTGTAATGTAAAAAAAAAGTACTCGATCTCATGTTTGTCCAATGCAAGTTTGAATGATGCAAAGAAGAACCTAAGAGAAAGAAGATGGGTGCTGTATGTTATAGCGAGCAACAGAAAGAAGGAAGCCAAGACATTAGGACATGCTCGGTTGGTTTAGACACAGATAGAGGGCTTTTCACAAGTAAATGTAAGTAATTTTTTGTGAAAGTTCTGCTTTAGGCTGAATACAATATTAATAATTGGTGATCCTGGAATGAAGGTCCTTGTTCAGGCACTTTCCATCATATGGTGACTAAAATCTCCAAACTGTGCTGCTCCAATGTCATCCATTTACTGGAACTGACGAAACACATTGCGCATGCGCAGCTCACAGAGTCTTCTGAACATTTATAATTAGTTTTATAAGGGTCTCTGCATTTAATAAGCATACGCAGTGCTTTTTTTGTAAGAAAGACAGTCCAGACAATGTCCATCTCCCCCCTCCTCCAGATCCTGTGCCAGACCTTTCCCCAAAAGAGCACTCTATACAGAGGTATGTGAGGAAAAGAGAGTAAGGAAAGCTTTTATGAGGACTTTAGAGTTGTAATTCTCCTTTGGAAAATCTGTCGAATAAAGGTGCTGGAACTCTGTTCCAGTGCGTTCAATGAGAAAAAAAGCCCTGAACATATGTGATTGAAAATTAAACTTTTTCATATTCATTTTGGAGAAATAATTCTTATTTGTGGGTAAGAAGTCATTGATACAGAAATAAAAGCGAAACCTAATTCTTAATAAAACCAAGTTTATTCATCTATTTTGCTCTTCTTTAAACCTAAAAAAACATTAAAAGCTTCCTCTGACTAGTTCCTACAGAGACAATTTCCTTTCTTCTATAAATCATTTTAACTTTACCTGCAAAGTTTCCGGAGCTAGCCTGCAGAGCCAAACACAATGTTGTCTACTTTACATATTAAATTTTAACGTTATGGCAATGAGCCTGTGATGAGTTGTCAGATGTAGGTGTTGTGTTTTCAGAAGTTCTGCTGGGTATTTCCTTTAATATTTTATATTGTTTTCCTTGATCATTTTAAGTCTCCCATACAGATTTATAATGCATGCAGAAAAGAGTATGTTTTCACAATAGTATATTCTTTTTCATTACTGCTTTGATATATATATATATATATATATATATATATATGCGTGTTACAGTTATCTTTCGCAACCCTATACATTGGACATTGTGGATATTTTATTTCTATCATAGTCTATTTTATATACAAAATGGAGCATATGCTTAGTACTGTAAAATTAGTAGCTACAGAGTGAAACTCCCCAAAGGGGAACTTTTGAATCAAACGCTCCCTCCTATTTGTTCACTTATTCATTGTGAATATAAGTAAGATTGCTGAAAATCTACATAGATAAAACATGAAAGACAGGCAAATGTTTCTTGTGATATTTGGATATCTGCAGCACACATGGTACAACTGTACAACCAAAAGTGTCTTATTAGGCTCGAAAAGGCTTTCCTTGGCATATAAAAGTAAAAACTCTTCAGCAAAACAATAACATGAATCAAACTTCTGGCAGCAATTTAAATACGGTTCCTTGTGACACAAGATACACGTGTTAGTCTGATAGCTTGGGGTTTATAGAGGAGACATTCGCTTTTATTTCTGGGATATCCAGCTCAGAGTTTGTGCTCCATGCTCTGGTAGCTTAAAACCACACATGAGCACACCCATCTGAAAATCTCACCTTTCTCCCTGAACTCCATGAAGGTCCAGGTCCTGTTTAGCTAAGGTTTTTCCTTTAGGCAGATTCTGGGATGGAATGAAAGAGCCAACCTAACCTTCCCTTTCATTCCAGTAACCAGGACCATGGAAGTTTCTCATTGTGCAAACCATTTGTTGCTGAACAATACTGAGCTCTTTTCTCGGTATCCTGCCTTTCTGCCTAGAGGGTTGGAAGCCAAAAATTGGGGAAAGTAGACTGGCCACCCAGAGCCTATATCTGGATTCCTGTGTTCTCCCCCTTTCTCTCTGCTTGGGTTCTTGATGCTACATAAATTAACTAAATAAATATACACAACAAATACAGAAAATATTTCATGAAATCCTAAATAAAAACTTTCATCTTCTGCATGCTTGGCTTCCCAGTTCACTTCCTCTTGCAGCCAAAACTCCCTATCCAAAGAGTGAAACAAAGAACTGAGAACTCCCTGCATACACACTTTTTATAGAAAAAAATGCTCGAAAAAGAAAATTCCCCCAACTCCCCCCCAAAAGAAGAAAGAATCAAACTTCCCCTTAGCAAAGCATTCTCTTTTATATTTTTATACCTGATAACACTTGTATCTCGGTGTTCAGGTTAAACAGGATCAAAATATGCGTGGAAACACTGAGGGGAACAATTTTATTTTCATTTTTCCATCCTAAAGAAATTTTTAAAACTTAACTCACGGTGTGAAATTGCACGCATATTCATGCCATGAACCGGATTTTGGGGACAAATCAGGCAAAGCATCAGTTGAGTTGATTTTTTAAAGTTAACTTATCTGTAACGAAAACAATCAGATATAAATATGTTTAGTGCCGAACCTCCAGGCTGAAACACATATCTAATCTACATCTGCAGCCAATAAGCCAGCAATTCAACACTACAACAGCTCGTCACTAGGAGATCACAGACTTAAAATAAAAACCGTTTTGGCTGCACAGTGTGGTGTCTTTTCATTGTAGGAGGTGGGTGGATGAAGCCGGTGCAACAGCAGTGTAAGAACATCAAGCCAAAAATGTAAACACGATAAAAAGGATATGTATTTTTTATCCCAATATAAGTAATTTCCTTCTGAAATATTCATGCTTTGCTCTCTGAACACAAGTTCATAACAGAGAGTGTTTCTGTGGTCACAGATACATCTGCATTAGCTCACAAATGTCCATATGGTAAGAACTAAGTAAAGGTCTGATTGAAAGTGACAATGCTTCAGCAGGCTGTAAAAATAATTTCCAATAAACTTCTTTTCCCACCGCTGTGCTTTGCTTATTTGTGTCTTATAGACAGAGCCAATGTCTAAAAAATGCAGCTAGTGGAAGCAGAGAGGAGTATTTTTCCACTGTTTTTTTTACTCATCATATTTAAAGTAAAGGTGAGCTCCAACTCCCTGAAGCTAAAACTGAAGCCCCTGATGTGTGTTTGATGCATGGATGAATCCAGAACACAGTAGTGTATCTTGGATCAGGTCACCAGTCCCCAACAATGGGCCTGATTCATTAAAGCTCTCCAAGACTGGAGAGGATACACTTTCATCAGAGAAGCTGGGTGATTCAGCAAACCTGGAATGGATCTGGTCAGCCTTGGAGAGCTTTATTAAATAAAGTATGTCATCATCTCCACTAGCATCTCCCTATCTATAGCATTGCATATCATATTATCTGTGGCCCTTCTTTTATTCAGGGGTTAAAAGTGAAGCCCCTAAAACTCACAATATGACAATCACTGCCCTAAATCACTGCACTAAATGACATTATTTTTGTTAAAGCACAAATTAAATATCTTATTAATATTATTATTAATATACAGGATTTATATAGTGCCAACATATTACGCAGCACTGTCCATTAAATAGGGGTTGCAAATGACTTACAGATGCACACTAACACTGAAGGAGGAGAGAACTGTGCCCAGAAGAGCTTACTATCTGACAATCAGCTCTAATGGGTTACAACAAAACAACAGCATTATATAAGCAAGCTTCTTTTAGCTCACTGTATAGTGATCAGCTTTCCCACTGACTGGCGGTCCTCAGGGGCGGGCCCACAGTGGTTGATTACTTTGTAATTGGCAAATGAAATTTTGATTTTCCTACCTATAGTCCCCATCAGAAGTCCAAATGATCAGGTGAAAACAAGGGGACAATATAAACCAATGTACAGAATTTTGTCATAAAAGGAAACACCTGAACAAGGACCAATACATAGCTAGCAGAGATGTCATGAAACATGGTAACTGCTATGTGAATACAACCTTTCCTGAAGCTTTACATTCACCACCATTGCCTTTCCCTATCACTGGTCCAAAGGAAATTGAAGGGAACAGGTAGATCTAGGAATAAAACAAGATGATAGTTTGCAGAATATTAGGGACCTTGAGATTTTCATGTATGCTGCCAGTAGCTTCAAAATGACCATTTTACCTTGGCACCATCATAAAAGCAAGAGTACTGACTAGTGTTGGTCAAATGTCTCACTATTCGGTTCGATGGCTATTCGATCCAATAGGCCAGGGGTCTGCAACCTTTGGAGTCGGAAGAGCCAAAAATTACAATTTACAAAATTTCGAAGTTTTTAAAGAGCCGCAAAATTTTTTCTTGCCAACAATAAATAGTACTCGCATAAATAAAGTTTTTTGATAAAAAAACTAATGGACGCACTAACTTTTCCTCCCCAGTTTTGGGGAAGAAAAAGTGTGTCTTATACGGCAAAAAATACGGTAGTTTCACATAGGATGAGAGAAAGAGCCGCAGCTTCCCATCCAAAGAGCCGCAGGTTGCCGACCCCCGCAATAGGCCAATCGAATTCGAACACCATTAAAGTCAATCGGGGGAAAATTTGGGTTATTTTGCAGGACTGTGTAGAGCTTTCACAGCCTCCAAACACATTTAAAAAGATACATAATAAAAAAATACATAATAATACATAATAATATTATGTACCCCTGTACTTATTCGCCATGGTTTGACATCTGGGAGTCATTTTGTTAAAGGGAGCCAAAATTCAGAGCGTCGAATTTGCGCCGTCGAATCCTGTGTTTTTTGGGTCGGGTCTATCCGAATTTGAACGTCCATATTCGGGTTGAATATCAGGACAACCCAAATTCATACACCAACACTAGAACTGACTTCTTGCTTGACATTTTTTTTCTTTGCTTTGACTACAGCCATCATATCCGGGGTCTGATTGTTTTAGCATCCATATAGATTTTTTTTCGCCATCGTTGTCTGAGTTTGCTAAAATATATCTCCATATAACTTCCATATAACTTCATCTTGTTCTCCGGATTTCTTTGGTCTCAACCCTTATATCTTTCATTCTATTCCTCTTATCAGTCCAATAAAAATATATAGTATATAGTTATATTTTGGATTTTTTATTTTTTTTGTTACCCCTATATTTTACACAATTTTAACTTAAGTTATATGTGTATTTCTACAAGTACCCTTCCATATATTCCTTTAAGCACTTTCCTTTCAGGTACACCAATCCTTTTCTTATCAGCTTGTGACAGCATCCAACATTCATCTCTGTTCATTACAGATTAGAGGAGTTTTATACAACTGAACTTTTATTGTCCTACATAGAAAATGGGATTTAAAGTCTTTCACAGGACATAATAACATTTATTGTCTAGTTCCATGTGGTTTACAGTCTTCAGTATCACCCTTGTCTCAGAATTTAGCTTTATATCAGAATAAGATTTCTCCTGCACTTAGTCTTACTTCCTCTCCTTTGGGAGTGAAGGAGTTTGGTTTGTCTTCCTATATTTTCTAGATACTTGAGTCCAATATGTTTCAAACAAATGGTTGAGTTGGCCTTCATGTTTCTGGCTTTGAATATATAGAAAGGGTTAGCAATCAATTCTATGTAATTATACAGTACAATGCAGAAATGTAATAAAAGGCAATGCTGATATGTTTAATGTATGACTTTTAGGGGTATTGGTCCAAACTGAATGTTGGGAATAAATTTCAAGGATTGTACAATAAAACAATAATAGAATTATCAATGCATATTCATAATTAATCAGTCAGAAAGACAGCTAGCCATTTCTTAGGCTTTTATGAGCAATAAAAAAATGTCAGGGGTTCTAAATCTTTTCAACATAATACTAAACTAAAATAAAGATTGGCCAGAGTTAGCTAGTCACAAAATAAATGCTAAGTGATGCTTTTTCAGCCTTAGTAAAGCTTGGACTGTGTCCTTACTTTTCAATATTGTCTATATCAGTCATTCCCAACCAGGGTTAGGTGGAACCCTAGGGTTCCTCCAGAGGTGCTCGGGATTCCATGAGGTGTAGCTGATTGAATGGTGAGCTGTCAGAGTTAGTAAAATAAAAAAGTACTTTTTATGATTTAAAACAATAGGATAATTTCAGATTAACAAAAACATTTACATGGAATTTCTTCCATGTGTGTGCTGCATCCCATATTAGTTTTACATATACCAAAATTTAGAATAAGGGACTTTTTAGGTACCTTTATTAAAAAAAAAAAACATAACTTTTATTTCAATCATTAAAAATTTATATAAAAGTGTCACACTAATATCTAGTAATATAAAAATATCCCAATTGCATAGTCTCACAACAATATCAGTTTTGACGCATTTCGTGGAAGTGTCAGCTTCTTCAAAAAAGTTTCAATTGATAAGTCTTGACATAATTTCCTGAAGAAGCGGACACTCTTGTGAAACGCGTTGAAACTGATATTGTTGTGAGACTGTGCAGTTGGGATATTTTTATTAATTTATTTTGTTGTATTTGAGCTGGTATATTAGTTATATTAGTTTGACACTTTTATATACATTTTTAAATTATTGATTTAAATGTTATGTTTTTTCTTAATATAAGTGCCTAAAAAGTCCCTTTTTCTCAATTTTGGTCTATGGAAATGTACTTTTTATCTATCGGGGGGGGCTTTCCATTGATCATGTAGAGGATATTCTCTCTACCTTTACCTAGACCCTAAAATTCTTTTAAAGGTTGGGAAAGGCTGGTCCATATAATAAGACTGAACTGGTAATGAACTACAGATGAGAACAATTGGGTAGTTCTGGAGCATAAAGAAAGTGAGTTATGCTTGCCAAATTTTTTTTTTATATAGAGGAGGGGTAAAGAACTACAGCAAAAAGTACTTTCAGATAAAAAACATTTTAAACCTTTTTAGGTGTTCTATCCAGATTTTGACTTTTTTATTTTATCTTTTTTTGACCACTGAAGTGAGCGATAGCACATAAAAAAACCAATCATCCACAGTCAAGATGTCAGCATTTTAATTTTCACACAACCATAGAAAAGTTCTGAAAGGTTAAGAAACAAGATTACAAATAAAAAAAAGCATTTCTTTCCTGAAGCCTAATAATCCTTTATCATTGTGTGTCAGATCATTCTGGTTGTGTTGACTTTGGTCTGTTGCATCTTGTAATTATCAGTCAAGTGAGCTTGTCTATGTGACCTGTTTCAATTCGCTGATATAATTAAGTATTGCAAAATTTCTAAGAGTTTCTTCTAGCATATGCACAAAAAAGCTCCCTCTGCAGAAATCAGCAACACAGTCATTGCTCACTGAGTTTGACTAGTTTGGTTTAAAGCCTGGTGAGACCAGATGTCCCTAATTTTCCGTCTGTCCCCACTAGAGAACAGAAAAAAAAGTATTTGGTAGAGCAGACCCTATTAATAAAATTTCTATCACTTGGAAAATTACTAAACTGGTAGAAAGAAGTCCAGTTCAATATGAATCAGGGTTTGGGAAAATATCAGTCACTCAACCGGATCTACCTTTAAAGCCTCAAAAGGTTATAGGGTGAGAATCCTCACACTTGTAACATCAGTGACCTATATCAAAGGAGTAGTACCATTCCTAATTGGAGTGGTGACGTCACAAGGGATGTTCTGATTACTATCTAGGCAGACCCATTACCTTGACAAGATAGAAATAAAAATGAATCCTTTGTGTAACTTTACCAGTTCATGTAAGCAATTCAGTTTCATTGATGAAAGAAATTTCCCCCAAGGGACACAGACAGCAATAATAATCAGACAGCGCTCCACTCTATTCACAAAAAAGTTTGTCCTCCGAGTTTCGGTCTAAAGCAGCAATGAGCTGCATTTCCATATATGTTTAGATTTGTTGGCTTGACTGAAAAATAACTGTATGTTAGTTCTAAACAATCACTTAAAGTGAAATGTAACTGCCAGCTAAGCCATCTAAGCATTTCTGATTTGACTTGCTTAAGCACTGACTGGGTTGAGCACAATCACTCATTTTTTCCATGGAAGTCTCAAATGAATTTGGTAACACACTAATGGAGGAATTCATGGTTTTCTGGCAAGGAGAGGATAGCATTGACATTGGGAACATGTACCAAAACAAATGTCCAGCAGGTGAGGGTCTTTTAATGACAACAGTGGGTAACAAAAAATTAGAGAAAGCCTTTAAATAACATGCATAGCCTTAAAACTGTATGATGTGATTTTTTTTCAGACCCAATGACTGATTATGTTAATCTATCATATTGTACCAGCTTTGTTATTTGCCCCATTCTAAGAGTTCTAGACCCAGTAGAACGTCTCCCACCTTTACTGATGAATGGCTGACAAACAGTCAAGTCCCAACTTACTCATTGAGTAATGACTGCAGGCTTCTACTACCTGACGCCTCGAGTGTAAGTCAGGACCTGACTGTCAGGCAGTCAGCCCAGACCTAGTATAAAGTCTCCCACCCAAGCTTAGTTCCTGAATAATTGCCAGACAGTCCGGTTCTGATTCACACTTCATTAGGACCCAGTTCTTATATTCGCTGGTGGCAATTTACCCTTTAATTTTCCCTCTCTGCCTTCCAGAGCAAATGTATGTTCTCGAATCCCTAGCAGCTCACATCTTAACAAATAAATGCCCTTCTTAAGGCTTTGCATTTGAAATTGATGGGCAGTTATATTACCAGATTGCCTGCAGATACACCTACAGGGCAGGTTGAGGGAGTGCATCAACGCTAGGTAGGTCCTGGAGGACTGTAGATAAAGCCAGGATAGAAGCAACATACCGTTAATTTACCTTTCTATGATATGACAGTGCTAGGGGCAGATGGGTGCATGGAAGAGGCTGTTCTGTGGAGTGTGCAGAGAGAACTAGAGTCTCATCTTTGCAAGGATACAGGCAAAGTTTTCTAATTTGTACCTGAAGGTATGGGAGTTGGCTCTGTATTGGGCCATGCGGTTCATTGCATTGATTCATAGTCATCACCACATCCAGAGAAGAAAGATGAGTCCAGTAAATGAATCCAGGGGGTAAGTATGAGGATCAGTGGGAACCAGGTTACAAGGTACGGAGTGTTCTCTGTAGTATTTTACAGGTGATTGGATGAAAGATAGTAAGATGGGATGGGATATTCCTGGGATGGAATATCCCACTCTCGCTGTCCATTGCAGAGTTGTACTTGCATAAACAATCACCCCCCCCCACCTTTTTTTTTTTCATTCTTTAAAATTGACAGCATTAAAGGTTTACTAAGTTATGAGTACATACCACAATTTTTTGGAGCACCTAATAGTTCTTTCAAGGACACAATATCTCAGAGCATTTATGTAGGTACTATCCATGGTAGGAATAAGTCTCCAGACCATAGAGCTAGGCTAACTATATAACCAGCATGCCACCAATTCAATTCTTCTGGTATGGATGGTAATTAACTCAATCTTAAGTAGCCTGAAAAGCCCAAAGTTTAGCTCTTTTCTGTTTCCTGTGATGCTTTTGACTATTAGCACACAGACACACTTGTAAGATACTTTAACTGCATCATCAAAATTCAACTTTGTGCAATTATTGTCAAATTTGTCACATGATTTGTTTTTCAGTCTCAATGCCCTATTAGCTGTTTATTAAATTAGGGAAGCAGAGACCAGAGACACAAACATGGTCATTGAACTATTTGCAATACGACTGCTTTTGTTAACAGCCCCAAAATAAGCACTGCATTATCCGTAATGAAGTAATATCACTGAGGCGCTACAAATGAGTTGTTTGTCAAAAACATGTTATTATGATGGCATTGTGCAGGTCCACATCCAAACAATATAATGTTTTCTCATCAGAAAGAAACCTATTTTGCAGGTGCCAATGATCTCTCAATTATCTCTATTGCTTAGCATAGCTTAGCTTAGTTTAACGACACCATTAAATGGCATTTTACTAATATTATACTAAATTCGATTTGGTGATCTCTGTAACAAAAAGGTAAAGTTAATAAAGAAAATATTATTAACTTCAGACAAATGAATCAAAACATGATTAAGTTTATTCATTTATTCTATAAAAAGATGTAAAGAGGCTGTTCAATCCAAATAATATAGTTTCACTAAACTTGTTTTTATTACTAAGTTATCACTTAGCAGAAGATGGTTACCATTAGGCTTGCAGGATTCATCTGATGTGTAGGATGATTGGTAGAGGTGGACCTAATTGGGTGGGTCAGCAGGACAGCAGGTTATTATTAGTTTAGGAGGGATGCTTACAAGCCCTGTATAGACATCAAAGTAATGAAGCTACAAACAATATTTTGTGATCATTTCCAGTGGAAGGAGAATGAATGAGTGATGTACACACAGAACTGTTCTGTTCAATGAGGAGGGGAGCAGGGAAGACAAGCAACCGGCAGCTTACGGTGCTGTACAGCAGGGGTCCCCAACACCACTAGTGGACCGCGGTCATCTGACACCCCCCAGTGGGGTCAGGAGAAGGACCCTGCTTGTAGAGGGGGAACCATCCAGAGCTGGGGACCACAACTTTTGGAGACATTACAGGCTCAGGGCGGTGGGCAGGTTGCATCTCTAAACACAACCTGCCCACTCGCCCATCTCAGGCTCAGACCTGTGATGGGAGAGTGGGCAGGTTCTGGCATCATGACGTCATTCTGGGGAAAATTTCTTCTCCTTTGAGTGATATACAGCTCCCCGTGCATGCATGGTCCAGGGTCCATGCATTTAGTGGTCCGCAAGCTCCAAAAGGATTGGGACCACTGCTCTACAGTATAGCGGTCATTCTTACTCAGTCGTTCATCAGTCTGCTAGGACAGACATCAGTGGACCTCTGTAAACATGTCAGATATTTGTACCTGTGATTTCAGGTACCAATCATCTAGTATGTGTATGTAGCTTAAGGCAAAGGTTGGGTAGAATGTCTTCAGGATGCTGGTCATGGTGTTAGCGGTCTTCTTATACAATTCAGCAATATTTTAGAATAGATGTGGGTAGCGATCAACATGCTGCTTTGAACATCATGCAAATTGTTAGTATTTTGATAGTTTGTATAACAGACAAATTTCCTTGCAAATAAGTTGGGGAAAAAATTAAAATGAACGAATGGGTGATTCTCCTTATTCCACCATCACTAAATCTATCAGAAGATCACAACTTTACCAATTTGCTGGAGGACCAGGTCATTGAAATCTGAGGTTCTCCAATCTGGGAATTGTAGCTTACACATAAACTCATTAAAACACCTAAGCAAGCAATTTTTAGGTACCCCTGACACCCTATGGGCCTAAGCACCCCTTGGTTTTATACAGTAAAACCCCGATAATGTCTTTAAAGCTTTTTCTAATCTCACCTACGTAGTCTGGTAACAGCCAGTAGAAGTGCTTAGGGCTGTAATGTGCAGGTATGGACAGCATGACAAAATGACATCCTGAACTGTAACCACTGAGAAAGCCACATTGTACAGTACATGGTGTTGCAGAGAAAACAGGGGCTGGCTTATAAATGTGGGGGTCTACAGTGATTGCTTAAGTTACCTCTAATGGGTAACTATGCAGACCGCATCAATTGGGAGGTCAACCAGGGATAGTTTGAGGAATCCCCAGCAACCTCTTGAGGTAACCAGTTCTATGGAACTCTGGTTTATAATATCTGGTCAACAGGGTGACAATGTTGCAGTGAATTCAGTGTACAGAGAACAATGTTCTTATCCCATGATAGGAAGTGAAAACCCAACTTATTTACTGGAATGATTAGTGGGTAATGTTATGGGAGACAGAAACATTCATTTCATTTTTTCATTTTCTTACAAATGCCCATTTCTTACAGATCCTCTTTAAAATGTTAGGGATTACATTTTCTGAACAAGCTTTATATATTTGTGTCTACTATGGAAAGACTTTTGCACCACATCACCATTGGCCAGTAACATTCCCCTTATACCCTATTTTGTGCGGCATTACACTAGGTACAAGTTCAGTGAACTCCGGAGTTTCTTTACTCTTCTTGAGAGCGCCATAAAGACAGAAAGTGTTTGTTATATTCTGAGTTATGGCATCCATAAAACTTCATAATTTTCTATTTTCCAACAGTGCAAACTTTTCCTGCAATATTTCACCCAAACAATGTGTAGAAATTTCTCTGGTTATTGCCGAGTACATCTGTCACTGTGATGACCAGCTGGACAGCTCGGCCGTAGATTCACCAACTTAAGCAGCAGACATCCAGGAATGATTGCCCTGCCGCTGTCCTCCGAGAATGAGTTTAAAAGGCAGCCGCACAGCTGAGTTCTTATAGATAACCAGACTGCATGGAAACAAGCCTTAATTCACAGCTTTAAAAGCAACCAAATAGGACAAGATAAACAAAGTGAATAGTAATAAAATAAATTCGAAGCTAACTGGGTGCAGAACATAAATCAGTACTTAAAAACTAATCAGTGAATGACACTCAATCATTCTGGTATTGATGGCGTTTGCATATTCAAAGTTTATGTAAATCTTACATTCGGTATCCTGTTTCACTGCATATGGTTTTATTATACAACTACACATATTTTGTTAATTTTTTGCAAAGTTTTTTTTAGGTTTACACTAATGTTGCTTATTAGATTGATACCAACATCTCATATTTGGCTTGGTTCTTTTAGAAATTATTTGTTAGGTGCACAGCGGGCAGTGTACCCATTGGCTGATGGTTGTCATGCTCGATGACTTTGAAAAAGCTACCTGCTATATACCTTAAACGGCTTGATATTTTTTTTTTCTAGTGTTAAGGAACACAGTGGAAAGCTTTCTCAATAGCTTGTAATTGTCAGGGTCAGCTTTTCCAATAGTACCACTATTTCAGAAAATGATAACAATGGGTTTGCAAAGTTAGTAAAGAGTAGTTCATTTTCATTAATTTTCAGCTTTTTTTTTGTCTTAGTGTATAAGTAAAGTGTTTGTGTATTGTGGAGAGTCCGAAGGAGATGTATGGTGTTTTAATGTATATTCTAATATATTAATATATTACCAATATATTGTTATATATTATATATTGTTATTCCTATTAATTATATAATAATAACATATAAAAATATACATATTTGATTTTTTATTACATATTGATATGACCAGCCAGCAGGTGGGGCCCTAACCTCCTTTTTACATGTTTGGCTAACCCTTTTTTGCCCTAACGACAATTTTTTTTTGACAGCTTATTAGCTGTGATCCTTCCCCTTAGTATTGCACAGCCCCTTCCTTTTCATTGGCTCAATATCAGTTGTAAGTGTTACTTTAAAAACCTTGTTACAACACTTAGCCTTTCCCAATCTGCTGACATTGCAAAGAAAAAAAAACAACAACCTGTTGATACTGTCATTGATTCTATAGGGTATGCAACAAAAAAAAGAACATTTTAATTACTTATTTAATCAGCATAGTCATTATTTTATCATTATAGCCCACACATATACACAAATGGACAGTAAAAGCACAAACTGTCAGCCAGAAGAAAAGAAACTTCCAATTAAATATGAAGAACACCAATTTCCCTGAAGTTCTAACGTTTACTGGTCTTTTTTTTGTAATGCACAGAGGTTTGCATAGCTTGGACTCATTTCCTAGTTTCCAAATAGCTCCTCACAATTTCAGAAAATCAGCATGAATGAGATGCAGAAACGCACAACCTTTATGAAAACAGTAATGCATTCTAGCAGACAGCAAGAGATCACATCCTACGCAATCACAAATAAAATCAAATATATGCCCTGAGAAGTACAGGATAATGAACTGCATCTCCAAGCACAACTTTAATATTGAGACATGTAAAGGGATGCACACCCTATAGAAATGATTGACTTCGGTTAGGCAAGGTAGACATGGGATCCCGAGGCGGAATTTCCAGGGCATAGAGGAGGAAAGGTGTCCAGGTAATGTCAAGTAACAAAGATGTCTAGTGATCTTCCAGGCAGCTGTAAAAGTCATCACTGCACACCCTTGAAGAAGCCCAAATAGAGGAATCCATATAATCCAAAAAACGAGTAAGTACCAGCTATCCAAAAAATCTATTGTTTGTCTTCTGACCCTTGTGTGGCCAGACAGACGTACGATACAAGTGTAAACTGTTTTTACCTTTGCTTATCATCACCAGATAAACTTGATTTGTTCATAATACAAACTGTAAAAGTCATCACTGCACACTCCTGAAGAAGCCTAAAGTGGCAAAACACGTCAGGTGTAAAAGACTTAAACTGTTCATCGAAAAACGCTAGTTTACTGAATGTATAGTGCGTTAAATCCCACCTCATGATGATACAAGGAGCTGGTGGTTATGGACTTTCATTGTGTATTAATTTTGTATGAATCATGGTAAAAATACATAATTATTGTTTTTCTCAAACATTGGCCTATAAATCCTGTCTTTTTCTTTCTTCCCTACAACCATAAGCTATATTCTCACAACACAGGGGAGGCCACCCTATATCCTACTACAAAAAAGAAGGAGATATGAAGGAAAACTCTTTTTCTTCTATACCCCAGTGTTTCCCAACCAGGGGTTCTGTGAGCAATGAGCAATCTGTGCCTCTAAAGTCAGTTTAATTGACACCAATGATTTTTCCCACTGGCCATCAATGTAAAAGGCATTCTTCCCACTGATCACCACACTAATATACTGTGAGCTGTATATAAAGGAATTATAGTAGGGGTCCCCTGAAGACCTGAAAGTTATTGAAATTTCACTAGAGGTGGCTATTCAGCTGATATTCAGAACATGGGTCTCTTTCCAATACCACTACATTAACCCAATGATATCATACCACAAACTAAGGTAGCATAAATTTATAATCCAATCATTAATTTAAAGCAACTGCATTCAAACTCAAAATTCAGTCAACTGTACAGGTCACAAAGCTGTTTATTGCAGCTTTTTGTAGACAGCCTTAAATGTACTGTTTTGTTTTTTTTGCAAGGTAAAAGTAAAATGAATATTTGGAAAAATTAAATCAAGCATAAAAATATGAACTATGCCAAAATATTTCAGCTGCAGTAATCTGTCACTCTCTTTGTTTTCCAAGTTTAAGCCAAACACATAATGTCAAACACTGCAATACCTATTTGAAAAGCATCTTTGATTGACTGATGGAAGGTTCCAAAATTGCTAACTGTACGGTCAGTATGATGGCCGAGTCATTTTTCTAAAGCCGACCTAAAGTTTATCTCTACTTTAAGCAAATACTGGTCAGCTTGTTTCTGAATGTTGGCTAGATCTGAGGGGAGAAATGGCATATAAAAAAGATGAGCCTGTAGCACATATCCATCAATTCTGACTAAAAAGCAATCACAGGAGCCAAGGTTGCAGAATACAGTTATGGAACCGATCCAAGGGGCATGCTGTGCTCTATCTGTCCTTTAAAGAGCACATTCAGCAGAAGGGCAAAGCACTGCAACAAGTCTGCAAAATAGCTTGTTATGCTTGCTATGTCTTCATTATGTGCTGTTTGTGGAACATCCTAATATATTTGTTACATTTGTCCAGCTAATAGAAACCAAATCCAGCAGACTCTCCTTCCTCCTCCAATGCCCCACTCTATGAGAGCTATATAAATAAATCTGATATTTTTCATGTAAAATATATTATATAAAAAGATATGTATTTGCTACATTTATTTATTTTTCATGTTTGTATTGATTTTTAAACACTAAAAAAGTAGTGGCAAATGAGCACCAGTTAGCCTAAAGTGGACCTTTCAATGATAGATTATATAAACTGTCATTTCCGAACTGGTTCTGCAATATACAGATTGGCTTATTGATGTCCCTTTCTGCCTGTAAATTCCAATTGAACTAAAAAAAACTATAAAAAAAAACAATAGAGCTCATCTCTGTATGCAAAGGTGCCAGATTTAATTTTTTTTCTCCTCCCCTTGGCCAGGTAACCCATGCCCGAAGGCAAATATGGGAAGGCAGCCATTGTAGTCGAGGGTCATTAGTGAGAACTGGTATGGCTGTGGCCAGGACAGCCCTATGAAAACACTTTATGTGTTATTATTTATATTAATATTATTGATACAATAGCAGTACGGATGTCACCCCTAATGGTCGGGGCACCCTAAGTAGCCTTGTAAGATATCTGGCCCTAGTGCTGGCGACAATGTAACTCCAGCACATCCAATGGCCAATGAGGATCTGTGTGAACCCAGAAATCTGCCATGGAGTTGGTGCTGAAGATGAACCCCTGGCAGGTCGTCTGCACAGGGGAAAGCTGTGTATACTTGCCCATAATGGCAGAATCCCACCAACAAGTAAAATTCCACTTTAATACTTTCTGAATCCTGAAGCCTGAATGAGTATGGAGCTCAAGTATTAAGTTATTTGAAGCACATCCTGTGCCACAGTTATCTGCGTGCTTATTTCAGGTGTTACTAATACTACTGAAACCAAAAGATCAGCTTTACATCCAAGCAATCAGCATTCTTTACAATGAGCTCAGCAATGGCAGCACACATCTCTCAGTTACAGGTCTACTTAAAGTAATCAGTCATCAATTTACCCCGTTCTGTGTGTAGGGTGTGAACAGAGCATGTCCTGTGCTTTCATTTTTTAGGCCTAATAGCATCTTTCATTCTGATCAGTGAAGGATATTATATATGAATCTTATGCTTTAAACTTATGACAAATATCTGAGCAAGTGGTGAGCAAGCTGTATCATTTAACTATTTCTTACAACCTAATGGCCAGAATAAAAAAAGAAAAAAA
>NC_092867.1:14966318-14968097 GCF_032062135.1 Pyxicephalus adspersus | reverse complement strand
TAAAGGTTAATAGAGGTAAATAGTACTTGTCAGGTTACATTAACTGATAGCACTACTTCATCATTCATCTGCAGATCAAAGCAATCCACAGATGAATGAAACAAAGAGGATACAAAAGTGACAATGTATTGTTGATAAATTTGTATCTTTCTCTAAATGGTCTGATGTCCCTCTTTCCGTTCTAGAACTGCTCTAATTACACAGCAACAATTGCTGTTCTTTAATAAAATAGGAATTGGGGACAAGTGTTTTATAAAATGTCTCAAATTATTGATGTTGAGGCTTAACTGAAGTTTCAGATGGTATGCTTAACTGTACAGATCCCAGCTAATAGTTACCATTAGATATCATTAATGGGAGCTTAAGGAAAGCTCATTAATGATTTTGGGAAAAAAAATTAGTAGCTGTATATTGTGACAAGACTAGAATTTACTTATGCAGACGTGTGAAGTTACTATTTTATGTTTTATTTTATAAGCAAAGCTTTTATTAATAAGCAGCTAAGTAATTTAATATTAAAAGCATTCCTCTGAAATTTTAAAGTTAGTGGTAACTTGTTCCTTTTATAAACATAAAATGTAAAATTTGCTTAATTTGCATTTTAAACATTTTTCTAGCACATAACATTGTATCATTTTGCACCTCTTTTTTTTAAGTTTTAGGTAATTCAAAATGTGTTTTCCATTTATTATAGTTTTGTAGCAGACCCCAGGGGTAGTTTCATGGGATGACACCTGTGCTGTGCTTTGCTACATGAAATGCCCATGTTACCTTGATGGTAACAGTAGGTAATATTATTCTGAGGTCAGTGACCACTGGCTGCTTATGTGACTGTTTCTTCTGATCCTACAGCTTGCAGTCAATATTCTTTCAAGCTGAACTTCAGTTGTTATATTGAAAAAGGTGCTGCCATCTCTATGTTCCCTTTACACTAGGAAGGCAGAATGTACTCATGTTGTGTTTCAACTCAGGAAATATATATATTTCAGGACCAAGGACAGTGTATATTTTTACTTCCAAGGCAAGATATGCACTGATTTTAAAGAGGACCTTTCACTAGAAGATTTAGTAAGCTTCCATTTCTGTTTTCCTTGTTTTTTGCCAAAAAATAAACAAACTGCATACCAAGTACAGTTGATGATGTTGTGCTGCTGGTTACCACCAGCTTGCGGTCCTTGGGCACACCAGGGTGGGCAGCAAGATACACAGTACCAAATCATTAAGCAACAGTATAGTCAAGGAAGACCGGGGTCAGGGTAGACAGCAAGCAATAGAGGTCAGGTCACAAGCCAGGGGTCAAAAACCAGGGATCCGGAAAAGAAACGCCAGTGACACAGGGGCCACTGCAGACATAGGAAACACAGGAGACACTGGAAGCATCAGGACGCACAGGTGACAGGAATATCCACAGACAGAAATGAACAGCACAAAGGAGTAGGCTGGAAAATAGACTGGACAACAAGGGGTTAACACGGGCGCTGGACAGAGGATACACTGAATCAAGCAACAGGTGTACAGGAACTAGCTCAACAGAACTAGGCACTTGGCACAAAGAAGACACGTTGCATGAATGCTGAGTGTTGTGTCTGAGCTAGCTATATAACCAGGGATGGTTAGAAGGCTATTTTCTGATCGGCTGGTGGGTTGGATGTAACTGTTAAAGCTAGGTAGCCTTGGCACGGCCAGAACTGCCCACATGCAGGAGAGAGACGTCTGCACTTTAGTGAGAAGAGGTAAGTGTGACAATATGTATATGTGCATATATGTGTGTGTGTATAT
>NC_092867.1:14949832-14965093 GCF_032062135.1 Pyxicephalus adspersus | reverse complement strand
TTGCTTGGAGCACATTTGTTAACCCCTGTGTTAAATCACATATAATCATCTAGTACTTTAGTCAAAAAAATAAATTGCGTATAAATATGCTTTTTTAAAAGAAAAAAAAATATATATATATTTGTAGATTACTTTTTGAAAGCATATTATCCATAAAAATGATACAAAATGAACTGTGCTTAGTGCAGAGAAATTTTCATCTAAATATTTAAAAGAACCACCACTAAATATAGTACAGGGAATTTAAAACTAAAATCCCAATAAAGAATTTTTTTACAACATTTTAAAATTACATAAAAAACATACATGACATTATTCATAATTCTATATAGATTGCATAGATTTAACATGTGTTCCTCAAAACGTTTTGCACAACTGCTTCATCAGGAGAAACAACTTCCAATGTATCTCAAACCACTAATCACATCATATACACTATATGGTCACCACCATGCAGGGATATTCAATTAAACTAGGGACAGAATGGGTGAGAAGTTTCCAGAACTTGTCAGCAGAGAAAATTATATGGCAGCTTCCTTCAACTGCAATAGAACTTACTGTCTTCAGTGATCATTTGAAGACCTGTTGGCATCACTGTCTTGCTGTATTCCGGATCACTTAGATGGTGTACATACCTGTGTATGGCTTTAGTGATGCGTTCTTCATCTGATGCTCTCTGCTGGGAAGTTATGGAAGCCTCTCACCCTTTCCCTCATTTATGCCATTGAATATCCCTGCAAGGAGGTGATCATATAGTGTATATGAAGTAATTAGTGGTTTGCAATACATTGGAAGTTGTTTCTTCTGATGAAGCAGTTGTATGAAACATGTTGAGGAACACATGTCAAATCTATGCAATCTATACAAAATTATGATTATGGTCATGTATGTTTATGTTCCTTTATAATCCCTGTACTATATTAGGTGGTGGTTCAACAGTTTATTTGGGATGTTGTAAAAAATAGGAGCTATTATCAAATTTTAGATTTAATTTAAGGTTTGGATTTTTCATTTCTGGTTTAGTGATAGATATATGAAAAACAGAACATAATGTTAATATTTTTACCATGTAAAATAAATCTTAAAATCAGTCAAAAACCACACCTGGATTCTGGCTCTTACACATGGAGTCACCTAATGGACCACAGCATTTTTTACATTTCTATTATGTGTTCTCTGTGTTATCCTTCTGACCCTGGCAAGACCCTCTAGAGCTATTGGTCATCCTGACCCAAATTTTTGTAAGGCCTCCTAGGCTTTGGGAAGGCACAATCTTCTCTCCTGAACAACCTAATTTTAAGCTCCAACTCTCCAAATACTTACACCTTTTTATTATCATTAGCCAGGTGCCTCCAAGCTACGCTCCATTTCTGGCCTGAAGAGAGATGGAGTATCTGGCCCTCCCATCCTGCCAAGACTCTCCGACCCAGGTCCCAAATAAAGAGCTGCAAATCTGCACTACGACCTCACCTTATCCAGGCCCTTTATCCCCTTTTACAGGTGAAACTAAGGAAAACATTTAAAAATCACCTCCAAACCCAGTCTGTATCTTCTCTCTATGCTTCGATACATAGAATACATTATATGATGTAATTTGTTTCATTATAATGATGCTAAAAATGTCCTGCAACTGCAATATGTGTACAGCTGTAACATTACTGTAATGTGTGATAAATGAACATTCACTGGGGTCTTGAACAGGATATTTCTTTTCTTGATACTGCCTAGATTTTACTTCCATTTTACATCATATGCAAGTCAAAGATCACTCAATTGAACCATTTATGAATACAATAGGCAATAAAGTTCTCACATTTGTATTTATCAAGAGAGCTCTCAAACTTGGTTCTTCATTTTATATTATACTGCTCTGAACAGCAGGATTTATAGTAGAAGAAGAGTCAACAAAGGATCTACAGGTTTGAAGAGTTTCGCTACTTTCTCTTGCCGAACAAGATCATAGGGGAAGAGCATTGACCTCATCAGTATGCTGCTGCTTGTTTATCCTCCACCTGGATGTCTGAAAAAGTTGGTTGTATTACGTATCTTCAGCAGAGAAAAGTAAGGGCAAAGTTCTAGCCATGGTATCTGACAGTGGTGCCAAAATCACTAGAATGGCTAAATAGTATTTCAAATATTTTGGCAAGCTTTGGAGATCATATACACATATAAATAGTATATATTGCTGTTTTGCCTGGTCTTCATCTTTTAAAGTGGCTATGTAAAAACAGTTCTTTTCCTAGGAATGCGGAAAGGGAACATTTGGTATGGTTTGGTTGGCGACTCCCCATGGGAAAACAGAACATTTTTGAAAATGGCCTGTTCACCCTCAAAATTCTGCAAAAATCTTAAAAATCTCTGAAAGAAACAAAAATGTCTGAAGTTATTATTTCTTCTCAGTTCTGCCTCATCCTACTAGCAAGTCATACAGGGTCATCAAATAGTGGGCAAGATGTTTTGGCTGCCCTAGGACCTTCCATGAAATCCAAGAAAATTAAATATTCATACGCTTGTCTTTTCATGTTGATAGCACATATCTCCAGCTGGGACATAAAAAATGTGGGATAAGAATCCAATTAAATGGTAAGCACAAATAAAGTTTTAGCATGCAGCTGTAACACCAATGTTTTAGGCTAATAAAGAAACATGATTTACAATAACTGGATCACTATAAAAAAACATTCAATGAGTAAAATAAAAAGTTGGATAAAGAGAAGAAATCAGCTTCATGTTGACTTGCTTTGCAGGCATACATTTCTGAAATTGTCATGCACAGTCAAGTCATTATATTGATTGGGAGCTGCTGTGAGTGAATACAGAACTCCGTACTATTGAACAGGAATAAAAGAACGTTTACCTTAGGAGTTTAACACCTGATAGTGGGCAACCTTAGAAATAATGGACTGTATTTATAGTTTAATAATGAATAGTTGTTGTATCTGTAAAAATTATAATGCAAGGTAAACAGCACTGAGCTGGCCATAGGTTTGAGATAATCCTCATGTGGATGGCCACCAGAAGATTAACTCAGTCTAGGAAATCCCTGAAGAAAATGAAAGGCCGCTATAGATAATATTGCTATAGTGTTTTCTTTTAATAGAACCTAGGCCCATTATCTGCCGAAACATCCATGGGGTCGGTTCATAGTTTTGAAAGTCAACTCCAAAGGCCAATTGCAATAAAAACCCTACTTCCTGAAAAATTGGCATGCTCTCTGAATCACCCTACCATTCCATTTTCAGTTTCTGTTTCAGAATATATGATGTCGTGAGCCCAAGGTGTCAAGGACTTGCTGTGCGATGGTGTTCTATAAAGACATCCAGGGCTCATTGATGAACGATGCAAAACACAAAGCTCACCATACTATTTTCAATGTCATAGAGGACCAATCATCGCCATTACAGGAAGAATAAGATGAATTGTCACACTTGGGGAGACAGGACCACTAGGGGGCACTACAGCTTGCACAGAAATGGTGTGAGCCCTGAGAAGGGCCAAGGTGCAGAGTATAAGTAGTAATCATGTGTTCTCCAGAGCCTTTAATGGTGAGGATGTTGGGCTGCTGCCAGTTTGTGGTCCTTGGGCACACCAGGGTGGGCAGGAAGCTACATGATACCAAATCACTAAGCAGAAGAATTGTCAAGTAAAACCACAGACAAGGCAGGCAGCAAGCAAAAGAGGTCAGGTCACAAGCCAGGGCTCAAATACCAAGGATCCAGGAAATAAATGCCAGTGGCCACTGGAAACACAGGGAACACAGGAGACACTGGAAGCAACAGGAGGCACAGGTGACACAGGAACAACCACTGACAGAGAGGAACACTGGAACAGCACAAGGAAATTGGCTGGGAAACTACAGACTAGTCAACAAGGGGTTAACACAGGAGCTGGACAGAGGGAACACTGAATTAAGCAACAGGTGTGCAGGAACTGCTCAGCAGAGCTAGGGGGCTCAGCACTATTGAAGACACATTGCACAAACACTGAGCACTGTGTCTGAGTTACCTAAATAGCCAGGGGTGATTAGAAGGCTATTTTCTGATTGGCTGGTGGGATGGGCAAAACTGATAAAACCTGGGAGCTTTAGTGAGAAAGCCGTAAGTGTGATGCTAATTATAATTACGTATTACAATGTTTAGGCCTTTCGGTAGCTTGGCCTACTGGGCATTGCATTATGGAACACAAGGTGCGGATGTGCTCATGTTCCCCATACCTGAAAGTCAACATTTGCATAGTAGCTCTTATTACAGCTCTTGTTGTGATTTTGGATAATATGCCATTTACGTTTAAACAAAATAGAGAATGATGCTAGGAACACACAGCAGGAAGATCAAAGATCAATTTGTACATCATTTTAGAATTACCTTTCTGTTAGTTTAATGTTTGTGTTTAATAGCCGGTGGTTCAATGTATCAACATTTGCCTTATTACAATCGTAATTAAAATTTGCATAATCCCATATTAATTGCTGTATGTTTATGATAAAATATTTGGAAAGACAGATACATTAGTCATCATTTGCTCATTATACCAGAAATTGATTGTCATCAGCTGTAAACCTGCTTGCCATGTAATCCTTGCCATGTATCAATATTAGATTATTGGATCGTGGGTTTGTATTTTTCTGTGGGTGATCTTTCCTTCAAAAGCAAACCTTCTTTTTGGAGCAGGTTTTAAAGGGAATATATAATGTTGTGTATGCCTTGGTGCCATTAGTTTTTCGGTGTATAGTTTATAAATATAACTATATTTCTATTTACAGGATCAGCTCCTTACTTTCCAGATCTATGGAACTACGCGTACTGTTACTGTCCGTGGACTATTTATTTATAAAGAAGTAGGGATAACAGAAGTCTTCTCTACTGAAAATCTGACCAGCATATTGTATTTAACCTAAATCAGTTATCAGAAGCTCCAGTCACTTAATAGGATAAATGATTTTGAAAATGGGCCTGATCTATTAAAGCTCTCCAAGGCTGCAGAAGATACACTTTCAAGCAACAAACCTGGAATAGATTTCCTAGGGGAACTGTAAAATAGGTATGGTTACTTTATTGCTTATTACAAGCTCCTTCTCAGTGGACCAGTCATTTGCAACCATTTCTCCCAGGTGTTTCAGGCTGTGGTTGGAGGTACTGATGTCATTCCCTACAATGTAGAAGTACCTCTGCATTTTAAATGAGGATAACAGAGACCTTCTCACAATCTGGAGCAGAGGAAATGGTTCCCTGGATCTCTAGGGTCTCTCCAGAGTTTGCTAGCGGTTCCATGAGCAATGGGAAATTTGTTTCTCTTGGTTCAGTTTAGGTGACAGTAATGTTATTTTTGGCTATCTGTAAGGGTGGCATTCTTCCCAATGGCCAGCAATGTAAGATGCAATCTTTCCATTGAGCACTCTACTAATATACTATGACCTGTGGATATAGTAATTATAGCCGGGGTTACCTGAAGACCAGGAAGTGATTTCAAGGGTTCTCCCATGATAAAATTTATTTAAAAAGGCTGTTCTAGAGGAGTGGTCGATAACCTTTTCAGACCGGCGGACCACTAAATTTACCATCTCCAGACCGCGCATGTGTGGGAAGCTGGGTGTAACTCAAAGGGGAAGAAACTTCTCCTTTAGTGACGTCATGATGCCAGAACCCGCCCACTCTCCTATCGCAAGTCTGAGTCTGTGATGGGCGAGTGGACGGGTTGAGTCAATTCCCTGAGCCTGGGATCCATACTTGGGACATGGTCCACGGCCCTGGCCGGTGCACCCCCCCAGCAGGGTCCTTCTCTTCACGCCTTGGCGGGTGCACCGGCCAGAGCCGCAGACCACCAAAACTTTCTTGCGGACCACCGGTTGGCGATCACTGCTCTAGAGGGTGGAAAGATATATTCTGTAACTCTTCTTCTAAGGATCCACTGCTAACCATTGTTCTTAACCTACAGAGGCTCCGTCCTAATCCATAAAGCACATCCTAAAAGTGAAAGAAGCCACATGGCCACCAGGTTCTTCTTTCTACCCTATAGACCGGTGCATTAAAAACATCTGTAAGGATGACATTCTTACCAGTGGCCCGCAATGTAGAAAAAACTTCCCATTGATCACTAAAGTATTATACTGTTAGCTGTGGATTTGGTAATTATTGCAGGGGTTCCTTGAAAACCTGAAAGTTATTTCAAGGATTTACCAGTGTAAAAAGGTTGGGAAGGGCTGATTTAAAATGTTTTATGAAAGGGAAAATGACATTAATAGATGACACCGTGCCACCACTTCCAACCTAGACCACGGCCTATATCAGCTACACTGACTGGCATACAGCCTGGTAAATGCATTTTTGCAATTTGATTAAAAAGTGCAGTAGACTGAATGAATGAGTCGTAGCCTTTCCATGATAAAAAGCTCTGTAATATTTTCTTTTAACCTCCAGCACTAGGATATATATTTCACATTATGGTTCACTAAGGGGTTATGACTTGACCTTCAACCTGCAAAGCTGCCAAACGAAACAGCCTCTGTCTTTTAGATTTCATACACATCTGTTCCTCTGTGTCTTGCACCACCATGACCTTTAATAACTTAGACCAATCTCCCTAGATGTAGTAGATCATGTAAATGGATCAGATGTCACATGTTACTGGAGTGTGTGCGGAATCATGATCATTACCCTCTTCTTAACGGCAAAGACAGTTCCAAAGGAAGAGTATTAAACCTTTATTATGTGTGTAATGCAATGGGGAGGCCAAGTGTTCATTTTCATGGCAATTCAAGATCATGTTCCGTGTACACATAGTTATTTGACTATTAGTAAGTCAGACGCTGCGCTAGAAACAGGTTTCATATTTAGTTCTTATTGTTTATAGAAAAATTCCAGCTTATATACTGTTTTCAGTACATTCAGAATAGCAAAACTGGGAATTTTAGACAAATTAGACAATATCTAATTTGGCACCTAGCAAAAGGACTACCAATAACAGTAAAATATAGGAGATTTGCTGTTGCACCTATGTCTATATAAACAGTATGTTAACATGTGTGATCTTTGTTTTATCAAATTTTATTCAATTTTTTAAAGACACTCTCTGTTTAAAATCCAGGACAGAGGGAGAAGTGGAAAAGGTGTTGCATTTATGCTCTAACTGAAGCTAAATAGCTCTCTAAATGAAAGGCTTAGAATAACAGGAGGTAGGGAGAAACTTGTGGTGAAAGACAGTGCAACCAGTGTTTTAACATTGGGGAACCCTTGAAATAACTATGAGGTTATCCGGGAACCCCTTCTATAATACTATATCAACAGCTCACAGTATATTAGCATGGTGGCCAGTGGGAAGGTTGATCCCTACATTGCTGGCCAGCAGGAAGAATGTCACCCTTACAGATAGCCAAAAGGATAACTGATGTCAGTTAAATTGACCTGCGAGTTACAAACTGCTCATGGCTCAAAGTAACCCCTAGCGGAGCCACAAAACCTTGGTTGAGAGAACAAGGTATACACAATATTATTATACAACATTTATATTTTTATATATATATATATATATATATATATTATGCCCTGGGCATTACATTAGATATAAGGCAACAGTATATGTAAACCACCACCGCATAATACTTTTAAAATTAAAACAGAATTATTTTATTGCCATATGTTGTACTTTAGCTGTCGGTAGAGAATCAGAGAGTCCAGCTGAAGGTTTTTTTCTGGTCAGATTTTTCTTGGTAATGCCAGCACTACATAAGCCTAGCACAAAAGAAATTACATAACAGCCAGTGAAACATTTAGCCTCAGGCTAACTGATCTGTATTGTGATGTACAGTATGGATTGCTGAGAGCTTGTTACTACATAATAATGTACCCTTTTATTTCTCCAGGAGACAGCCTGGGCAATTTGTCCTGTCTAAGGCTCAGACATTGCAAGTTCCACATAAAAAACATTTCATCACTCCAGGTGCACAAATACTACGTCAGACTAAAATCCAATAGAACACTTTGTATTATAATGGAAAATTACAGAAAATATGAACTGTAATATCTGTTTATAATTATTAAAATTTCTACTTTCATAATTCTTTGAGGTGCAGCTGGAAAAGAATGTACAGACTGTACCTACTTCTTCACCACCTACTGAGTATGTGACTTCTTTCAAATTACAATTACCATCAATCAACGCAGCAGTCCAATGTTCAATGAAACTTATATTGTGTGCACCGAACTAGATATTAGTAAGTCCCTCCTTAAATAAACTGGGAAATGGGAAAAAAAAACTTGTCACAGATCCCCATGGGGCCTGGAGATCTGCGCCCTCTTCTGTGTCATATACCTTAAACTTCTCTCAAGCCAGCAGCAGCACTTTTTTCTTACTGGTTGGAATCATGTGGCTCCCTGAAACCTGCCCCTTTACCCTAGAAGACCAGGATATTCCACAGATGTGCTCCATCTACTAGCGGAAGTATGAATATCATCTTAGCTGCCTCTGCTCCAGCACTGCCTCTGGTGGTGGGGTCTGTAATCTGCTAGTCACATGGTTTCCCCCTGCCACATGACTTCTCCTATATGGTGAACTGACTGGCAATGGATGTTGCCTGAATAAGGATTGCTTCCAGGCTCTTTTTACAGGTTCCAGTTTGTATATCCAGATCTTGACACTTTGGTATACCTATACTCTGCCCTGATCACTCCCGATTGCCTCCTGGCCTGACCTTGGCTTGTCAGACTACGCTTCTGCCCTACGCTCCTGTACTATGCTTTGGTCCTACCCAGTCAGCAGTTGCCAACCCAAGCATGCTACAATCTGGGCACCGCCTCCTAAAGTCAATCACCCCCCCCCCTCGCCCCCCCAGGGTGGGCTGGTGAAGCTGAAGGCTGGTGCCTTACACTTTGTACCCTGTACATGTTCCTGCCAAGGTGACTACTGACACGGTGGGTCCACCACCACGTGATTACTGTGACACCCTGACAAAACTGCTTTTAAATCACCCATCAGAAGAGACAGCTAAAGGGAGGCCACACTCTTGACAGTTTGCAGAGATAAAGCAATGATGGAGTCAGGAGTAGTTCCAGCGTCTGAGATTACACCTTGACCGTTGGTCCTTCTGCAATTGCAGGGGTCAGAGGGGTTATATGTGAATCTTCACACACACTAATACACATGTACACACAATACCATGCAACAAATAATACAATATATATAGATATACTAACACACATTAAACACACAATGACAGCTGCTATGAGTCCTGGGAGTTAAAGAAGCCCCATTAGAGGGTCCGTTAGGGCAATTTCAACATAGATCTATGTGTAAATAAAAGTAACCCAAACCAATCACTTTATTATTTATTGATCCAAGCCAAGATCCTGGCCATAAGTCTGATGGTGAACATTTGCTTACACAAATGTTTTGGATACTCTTAACGTACCATGGAATTTGTCAAAAACATGGAAATGTTTTCACATGAATAAATATTTGGTCGTTAAAAATAGATGCTTGTGGTTTCTTCTTTGTACATGTTCCATCCTTCAAAGATAAGAAAGAAGCATATAGCACCATCAGCCCTCAGTAGAATCTCCAACTCGGCAATGATCCTGGCAGCACAGCACACCATAGATTGCTGCCAGTCTTAGCTTTGCTTCCTTTACGTTGCAGAGCACTACAAGGTATTTGGTCTTAGAAATGAACAGCTTGTTACCTCTGCCGTTCCAATTTCCCTCTTCTGAACTACCCAGCACCTTTATTCCAAAACTGTAATCTCTAAACCTCATTAGCTGATCTTCCAGTACGGCAAATGAATAATATTGAAATATTACTTACTGACACCATTGTATTGATGTACTTTGGAGCTGCAGCAAAATTTGCCTATTATGGATGGCAGTAGAACTGTCCTGTACTGTTGAAATTAATAGTGACAAAGACAAAATATTTATTTCCTAATTAATCTTCATTAGTGCACAAAGCGGAAAGTATGAGTGTTATTGAAAGGTCACCAGAGTCATTGCTATGATGAGCAGTAAGATGCATGTTCCATTCACATTACATTAGTAATTATCTATTTAGGAAGTTGTCTGTCACCTTTCAGGGAACCTTAAAAAGTCAGGTCACTAAAAAGTAATATTCTAGTTGTAGTTTATTTTATTTGGCTGTTTTTTTGTCTCCTTGCCATTATTTAGACTCTGTTTCTGTTTGCCTTTTGTGTGTTTCCTCCCTATCTGTGTTCCAGGTCCTCCTGTAGCAAATTCTCAAACAAATATAAAAAAAAATACTAATCTTCATAAGCCCTTACTATAGCTTCAGCATATCAGTTGCCATGATCAGCTTACATTCTAAAAATGTTTGTGAACTCTGTGCAGGCAGATAGAGAACTTTGGTTGTAATAGAAACACCGACAGTCTCATGTGCAATGGGAAACATTTACTGCTGGCCATTTTACATAGATTTTATTTTATTTTTATCCCAGTAACAGAATTGTTTATATAGCTTATATACTTTTTTATTATGCTACTTTTTCCACATTTGCCCCAGCCCTGTTGAGTTGTCTTTACTGTTCATTTGCTTGTACATAGTTGTATATGGTTTTTGCACAATTCATTCTGGTTTTTCCTTTTGTGTATGTTAGGTCATTTTTTAATACCAAATTCAATGAAAACTCCTATTTATAAACCTAAAGACTATAGAAATCTGCAAAAATGTTTCAGTGTTGTCATTTGTGCATGAAATGACTATGATTAGAAAACCAAAAAAAAAAAAAAGATAAATGTTATATTACGAATAAAAGATATAAAATGTCCTCAGTCCTTTACCTTTTCCAGCAATTGTTTTCTCTTATTTACCTTGCTGTAGTCCATAATTGTTGCTGACTTGAGTCCCTGATGACCTTCATGCTGCCTGTGTCACTCAAAGGACAATAAAGGACAATGAGGTCACTATAACTCTATTGACTTAATCACAGTTCCTGGTAGACCGGACAAAAAAGAGGAATAGGATTATAGACAAAGGCATTAGTAGGTTAGGAAATTTAAAGAACACCTGCAGGTCCAAAGCCATAACTGACATTTTTCAAAGTTGATTATTTTTCTACACTAAGACACTGTCAAGGCAATATATTTTATAAAATGCTTTACTCCATTGTGTGCTTTTGATGTAATATACTTTTTTATATAGATTTGTACTGGTGTACAAATTAAATAGATAAACAATAGATAGATAGACAATATCAATTTAAAGTTATTGTAAGTAATAAAAAGTATGTTTCTGTGCTTTGAGCATCAGCTTAACTCCATGCAACATCAGTTGTCTGAGGTTACCTGGAACAGCGGTACCATTTCATCAATTAACCATATTCTTTGTTCATAACCTTGCAATCCATCAGTGCTTGACAAAACACACTGTAAAGGTGCAGTGAGAAAATGAATTGTCGAAACTGTTTACTCTGCTTTTTAGAACTTTGACCTGCATAGAATGTAATGGATTGTGTTTGCTGGTAGGAAAATCCAGAGAGAGAAAAGAAATGTGATGTAAAACAATGCAAAGGAATGTAAATTGCTTAAAGCAAATTACATAAAGAAGTATGGGACTTAGCCTTGCTGGCATTTTATAGTTTGCTAGTGGCATTAATATGTCCTCAAACAAATATTCAGATAAAGATTTTTGACTTCATGCTACCTTTTTTGAGAGACAGCCACACAACCAGCTTTTCCATTGGTAGTTAGCAATGGTTGAATCTTATTTAAAGTTTAACTGTCCTCTGCCCTTTGCTGACAGTTTTTTGTTCACGCCAAGCAAGGCTTGCATTCACATGTCTAGACAAATGGAGCTTGGTCAAATCCACCTGTCAATGAATTCGGAATGATCTCCATATTATCTCAAATTGATGCCATTGACATAAGCCCAAAGCCTGTCCATCTAGGTCAGGGAGTGTCAAACTCTGGCCCCCAAAGGAATCCTGAATATGAACTGCAGCTGGCCTGCTGCTGCATTGAAATAGTGCCCCTACTACAATTCCCGGCATCACGTCTATAGACCAGTGGGCTCTCTGCCTATGCATGGCCCCACATTGGACATTGGAGAAGCAAATAATGCCTGGAATTTTGGTAGCGGCGCTATATCAATAAAAAGGGAATTTCAGCGGCGGGCCACTCAATTGACCGCACTGGCCGCGTCAGGTATTTCCAGCACTCCCCCTCAGCTGTACTTTTCCTTGCTACTCCAAGGCATGGACTTGAATGGTTGGATTTTCATAGAAGAATATTGGTATTATTATTGTTACCCTGTGCAAAAAGCTTACCACTGAAATTTAACTCACAAGGCTACAAATAGAGAAAGAGGCAAAAGTTTTATTCCTACACAAAATTTTAAAAAAATGTTTTTTATGCCTCTTTCTCTATTATAAGCTTGTTCCAGATTGAGTGTGAAGCAAAACCTCTTTGTTTCCATATGAGGAACTTCCAAGTACTTGCTTATAGTTAAAAAAAAAAAAAAAACTAAATACGAGTGGAAAATGTGTGGTCCCCGCCAAAACCATTTTAAAAATGGATGTTCAGAAGTGTTTGTTGGATCTGGGACAAATGAACATAGGAGTGGGAGAAGGTACTAGGGGAAAAATTGTAGAGTACTAAGGGAGCATTGAGCATCCAACATTGCAGAATAATTTGCAGTTGAGTTTGTATGTGCACTGTAAGAGCAAAGTGATTTTTTTGGATCAAGAAGGAAGTTGCAGAAAATGAAACAAAGATGACCACCCAAGTTAAAAATTTGAGGCATCATGTGAGTGCCAGGGTTCTGCTGGGTGCCTTAGTGCGGTCTCTAATGTTCTGATTCCCTAATGCTTAGAGAGTTAATGATAATAAAGCAAAATTATGATGAGATCCAGCTCTTACAGATTTTCCTAGTTGTTATCTTTAAATTCTTCCTTTTATAAAAGAATGATGTGGTGAGACTGAGAAATATGGGATTAGTGACTTGCAGCAGCAAGTAGCTAAGAGCCAGCTAACCATGGAAAATTTCAGCAGTGGGTTATCTTTTCTTCAAAACAGAAAGGAGCCCCGGCCATGAGTGAAACAGGATATATTTTTACATAGGGGTTAGAGGTATCCCAAGTTTACCAAAAGAGAGGTGAACCTCTATATCCTGAGTACAGGCTTCACTGCCAATGGGGTAGAGAGTGATAGCCCTGTCACCTAGGGCCACTATTGGTGGGGGACAAGAGGCACTTTTGTACTGGGCCCCAACCAAAAGAGCTTTACATTTGTAATGCTGGATTTTTTAGACATGGTGGAGCAGCTCCCAGGACGTTTACTTATTATGGGGTCCAAAAAATGATCGTCCTGCTATCACCTACCATACATGGATGGGTTGCAATGCATCTAAAGGAAATCTTAAGGCAAAAGCCTTGAGTTATGTTACAAGAATTGTATGCCAGTGTACACGTATAACTGTACTAGGAAGCAGATAGTGATATAGATAAATATGTTAATTTAAATCTTTCAGAATATCATATAGGATTTGAAATACATTAATATTATTTGTTGATATGATTGTGAACTGTTCTGCCATGAAACAGTCCATCAAAGTTGGATCAGTAGTAGAAAAAACAGACAAACTTGAAGACCAGTAAAGATAATCAACATGTTAATTACTTATTGAACAGATGGCAGATGTATAATTAAAAGCAGATTGATCTTCAGAACGCGGCCTGCATGTGCCTATATGATGTGGTGTTAGACTGGGTAAATCAAGGAACACAGGTTAGGCTTCCTTATGCTCACAGTACAAGTAAACCCTTTGTTGTTCAAATCCAAAATAAATCCTGGGAGCTTCCTATCTGCAGCTCTGTCTCCCCCCTATTTGTTGTTGACGTGCCTGGAGCTTTAAATGCTCGTCACGTGCTGCTGTCCTACTGCGTAAAATGACTAATGCTAGACTATCATAATCCTATATGGCGGGAGCTGAAAAAGCAGACTGGGTTACTCAGGTCAGACTCAAACAATTCTTTTCATCACACAACAGACTTACATTTTAAGGCATGAATGGTCATTTATTCTTCGCTGTTTACTGTGATAACAACCTGATGCTTTTAACTTGAACTGCCAACATCACCCAGTGATCTGTGGAGGGTAGACAGGTGATGGCAAAGGTCTGTGATATGTTTTCTCAATGGCTTTTTTTGCTCAGCTACAGAGATAGCAGCATTTGGATGAATAATGCCATATATACTGTATTCCAGTGGTCCCCAACCTTTTGCAGCTGGCGGACCACTGAATCTACGGTCCAGAGTCCTGTGTCACTCAAAGGGGAAGAAACCCTGAGTGACGTCATAATGCCAGAACCCGCTCACTCTCCGATCTGAGCCTGTGAACTGACCCCGCAGGTGGGTGCACCAGCCAGAACCATGGACCATCGCCAGTCTCCATGCACTCGCGCCCACCTGTAAGATGGACCAGGAGTTGGGGACCTATGCTGTATTGTATGCTATTTAGAGAATTCAAAATCTCCAAATCCAGTTTGGACCTAAGTAACAGAGAATAAAACATATTAGGGTTGCATCCTGTCTAATGGCAGCAGCATGGAAAAAGTGTTGCAGATACTTAGGACAATCGCAAACACCATTTTACAAAAGGTCAACCTAATTTTACATAGTAATCCTCTTACATCTTCATGCATCACTTCACCTAAGACATAAGCAACCCCAGGACAATGCTATTTAAAGATATATCACAAACTCCAGCCCCAGAGTAAACAATCAGATTTTGGACTTTTTGTTGTATTCTGATCGATTTTTGAAACTCAACCTGGATAAAACAGAACTCACCATCATCCCGCCCTCAAATTCCGCATCTCCCCCTGACATATACCTAATTGGTAACAACACTGTTATTCGGCCCTCCCCTCAGGCACATTGTCTTGGTGTCACCTTTGACTCTGCCCTCTCATTTACCCCACATATTTAGAACATTTCCAGGTTCTGTCACTTTCACCTACGCAACATATCCAAAATTTGCCCTTACCTGTCCCCTGAGACCACCAAACTCCTTGTACATGCTCTTATCATCTCGCGTCTGGACTACTGTAACATCCTTCTCTCTGGTATTCCACTAACCCGACTCTCTCCAATCTATTCTGAATGCTGCAGCCAGACTCATCTATCCTTCCCACCGCTCCTCTTCCACTGCATATCTTTGCAGATCTCTACTCTGGCTTTCATTTCACGTTAGAATCAAATTTAAGCTCCTGTGCTTTGCCTTCAAATCCCTCCACAGTTATTGTCCAACTTACATTTCTGAC